>NC_056604.1:23140488-23368898 GCF_018340385.1 Cyprinus carpio
TTCATTATTTGTCCCAGTTTCATAAATAAGGCAAATTATTATTTTTTCTTCTGAAAACTGTAAACATGCCCAAGTGTGCCACACACTGGCTTCTGAAGGAATTTACACGCAGTAACACTGACAGTGATTCTTTGTTTCACCACACTCTGTTTGTCTCTTTGTTGAACATTACACTCCAGTTGGTCTGTTCTGCAACATGCTTCAGCTTCAGAATGAATACATTTATGCATACCCTGTTTATTATCTTTAAAAGAGAACATAAACATCCATAAACTGTATATCCTTTGTTTCCCTTGACATATTTTTACTGTGCTACTTTTCGCCTATTCATTTTTACATAATGATCAGAGAATCAAAGATATGGCCTGCCTTAGTTTCCCTCCATCTATTCTTTCTGCCACAGCTTTGCTGTTCTTCATTACCCTGTACACCTGTATGCTGGGACCTAGAAAAGAGGCTACTCATGAACAATAAACTCAGCACAGCGTTATCATTGCAAGTGGAAGAGTGCAAATTTAGAGGTTTTTCAAGGGGCATGAAAGGATAGTGTTTCTAGCTACAGACAACGAGACCTAAAAGCTACAAGGTCTGCTTAAGCACACTCCATTTTACCATTTTAGCAGATAACTGCTAAACAGCTTATCAAATACCTAAAAAATATGTGCCATTCTCCTGAAGAGAGGTTTTGCTTCAGGTCCATACAGACACCTGCATCAAAACAAGCCCAAGGAGACTTCAAAGTTCTGGAGATGTGGCTTCCAGAGAAAAAAAAAATTATCATCTGACTTTACAAAGCCTGAGAAGACATGAAGCTCTCACGATAAGCTTAGATAGAAATAAACCAGCCCTCAAAACAGCAAGAGCCAATCTGTCCTGTGGCATCAAAATTGCAAAACGGAGCCTGTGGCACGCCATTTAGACCATCACTGACTACAAGCCCCTGCCACAGGCCTGTGATAATGACACATCCCTCCGGATGCACTCAACCACTTTCATTCACGGTTTGAAATGCAGAATGACATACCTGCACAAAAACTCCCCATACCTTCCAGCAACCAGGTGCTCTGTCTGTCTCCAGCTGACGTAAGGAAAACCCTATCTAGGATTAACCCACGCAAGGCTGCGGGTCCTAACAACATACCTGGCCATGTACTGAGAGACTGTGCTGAACAGCTGACAGACGTCCTAACAGATATCTTCAACACCTCGCTGAGCCAGGCAGTGCTACCCACATGTCTCAAATCTACAACAATCATACCGGTATCAAAGAAATCACCTGTGTCCTGTCTAAATGACTACCGTCCCATAGCGCTGACTCCAATCATGATGAAGTGCTTTGAGAGGTTAGTCATGCAAAACATCAAAACTAGCCCCCCAACACACCCGATCCACTCCAGTTTGCATATCGTCCAAAACGATCTACAGACGATGCAATATTTCCTCCACCCTCCACGGGCTCTTACCCACCTAGAAAATAAAGACTCCTATGTTAGAATGCTGTTCATCGATTTCAGCTCAGCATTCAACACAATAATCTCACAACAGCTCATTAATAAACTAAACCTGCTGCTGGGCCTTAACAGTTCCCTCAGTAATTGGATCCTGGACTTTCTAACTAAAAGACCTCAGTCAGTCCGCGTCGACCAAAAAACCTCGAGCACTACCACACTGAGCACAGGTGCTCCACAAGGCTGTGTGCTCAGCCCGCTGCTCTTCACGCTGCTGACCACAGCTGAAACCAAAGAAGAACATCAGGGTCACATAAATGAGTCTGAGAGGCTGAAAATGAGTGCAGGTGTGGATGTGTGATGTGTACCTGTTGCAGGTGTGCAGACGGTTTGAGCTGGAATTTCATATTAGTTACAGGACAGGTGTATTTTGGCCACTAACTCCATAGAAGCTTGAGCTCTTCTTTCAGATGGGATAGGCAAACTATCAATAACTCATGGGCGTCCTGAAGGAGAAAGAGTGAAGAATCTGCATTTCAAATGTTTAAGTATATACTTTATCGATCTATAGTTCTATCATTGTATCATTTCTGTCTAAGAGCAAAGGATGATTAGGTCAGTCATCTTCCTTACCTGCTGATGGTCTCCCAAGAAAATCTGGCTTGTGAGTTTCAGTGCATGTCTTTTCCTGTTGACAAGAGCTTTTGTCTTTGTCTCATTTACAAACATTTACCCTACGTGCTTTTATGTTAGCTGGCGATGCTGTCAGCACACATCATCCTGCTGTAATGCTCCTGGAGCTCCACAGCTGCTTGATCCTCAATCTGCTCCTGCTCAGAACTGCACTGTATGAGCTGCAGTATTTCAGCCTGAGACAGACCGCTAGGACTATGCGCCGTCATACTGGCCAACACACTGAGGATGTTTGCTGGGAATACATCAGGAATATCTAACAATTTTTGGCTTGTCCATATTAGGGTTTGATCTCAATAGGCTAGTATGCATTGCATCACCACAACATTTATTCCAACGCGGTCACCCACCAGTCGAGATCCCCATTCCGAGATGGTTTTTGATCTCCACCTGCATCTGTGATAAAGATTAAAAGTTATTTTACTTCACATATTAGGAAAATGAATTGAAATTCCACTGAAAATTAATTGGCATAGGATTAACTTTACAAACTTTTTCACTCGAAAATTGCTTGCCAAATTTCACAAATAAATATAGCTGCAAGCAGCAATTGCCAGGGTTCAAGCACATTAAGACTTGGGCTAATTAAAAAATTTTAAGATGATTTTATTTCAAAAAAGGTTTGAATAATCCAAGACTTCCAAAGTTCTGGAGATGTGGCTTCCAGAGAAAAAAAAAATTATCATCTGACTTTACAAAGCCTGAGAAGACATGAAGCTCTCACGATAAGCTTAGATAGAAATAAACCAGCCCTCAAAACAGCAAGAGCCAATCTGTCCTGTGGCATCAAAATTGCAAACGGAGCCTGTGGCACGCCATTTAGACCAATCACTGACTACAAGCCCCTGCCACAGGCCTGTGATAATGACACAATCCCCTCCGGATGCACTCAACCACTTTCATTCACGGTTTGAAATGCAGAATGACATACCTGCACAAAAACTCCCCATACCTTCCAGCAACCAGGTGCTCTGTCTGTCTCCAGCTGACGTAAGGAAAACCCCTATCTAGGATTAACCCACGCAAGGCTGCGGGTCCTAACAACATACCTGGCCATGTACTGAAGAGACTGTGCTGAACAGCTGACAGACGTCCTAACAGATATCTTCAACACCTCGCTGAGCCAGGCAGTGCTACCCACATGTCTCAAATGTACAACAATCATACCGGTATCAAAGAAATCACCTGTGTCCTGTCTAAATGACTACCGTCCCATAGCGCTGACTCCAATCATGATGAAGTGCTTTGAGAGGTTAGTCATGCAAAACATCAAAACTAGCCTCCCCAACACACCCGATCCACTCCAGTTTGCATATCGTCCAAACCGATCTACAGACGATGCAATCTCCTCCACCCTCCACCTGGCTCTTACCCACCTAGAAAATAAAGACTCCTATGTTAGAATGCTGTTCATCGATTTCAGCTCAGCATTCAACACAATAATCTCACAACAGCTCATTAATAAACTAAACCTGCTGGGCCTTAACAGTTCCCTCAGTAATTGGATCCTGGACTTTCTAACTAAAAGACCTCAGTCAGTCCGCGTCGACCAAAAAACCTCGAGCACTACCACACTGAGCACAGGTGCTCCACAAGGCTGTGTGCTCAGCCCGCTGCTCTTCACGCTGCTGACCACAGCTGAAACCAAAGAAGAACATCAGGGTCACATAAATGAGTCTGAGAGGCTGAAATGAGTGCAGGTGTGGATGTGTGATGTTACCTGTTGCAGGTGTGCAGACGGTTGAGCTGGAATTTCATATTAGTTACAGGACAGGTGTATTTTGGCCACTAACTCCATAGAAGCTTGAGCTCTTCTTTCAGATGGGATAGGCAAACTATCAATAACTCATGGGCGTCCTGAAGGAGAAAGAGTGAAGAATCTGCATTTCAAATGTTTAAGTATATACTTTATCTATCTATAGTTCTATCATTGTATCATTCTGTCTAAGAGCAAAGGATGATTAGGTCATCATCTTCCTTACCTGCTGATGGTCTCCCAAGAAATCTGGATTGTGAGTTTCAGTGCATGTCTTTTACTGTTGACAAGAGCTTTGTCTTTGTCTCATTTTACAACATTTACCCTACGTGCTTTATGTTAGCTGGCGATGCTGTCAGCACACATCATCCTCTGTAATGCTCCTGGAGCTCCACAGCTGCTTGATCTCAATCTGCTCCTGCTCAGAACTGCACTGTATGAGCTGCAGTATTTCAGCCTGAGACAGACCGCTAGACTGCGCCGTCATACTGGCCAACACACTGAGGATGCTGGGAATACATCAGGAATATCTAACAATTTTGTGCTTGTCCATATTAGGGTTTGATCTCAATAGCTAGTATGCATTGCATCACCACAACATTTATTCCAACGCGTCACCCACCAGTCGAGATCCCCATCAGAGATGGTTTGATCTCCACCTGCATCTGTGAAAAGATTAAAAGTTATTTTACTTCACATATTAGGAAAATGAATTGAATTCACTGAAAATTAATTGGCATAGGATTAACTTTACAAACATTTTCACTCAGAAATTGCTTGCAAATTTCACAAATAAATATAGCTGCAAGCAGCAATTGCCAGGGTTCAAGCACATTAAGAGCTTGGGGTAATTAGAAATATTTTAAGATGATTTTATTCAAAAAGGTTGAATAATCATAAATAAAATCACTAGTAATATTATTTAATGATTTATCACTTTGTTCTCAAATTGATGCGGTGTGGTTAACTAGGGGTGACAATGGCACACATTTACTGTGTAGCCAATATGCCAAAGCATTACAGAAATATAGCCTTAGATCCATTTTGGCATTTTTCATATTTGTTGACCACTAGGAGGCACTGTACCGAAACCTCAGGACATGGTTGTCATCACAAACTCCAAGTTTGTCTGAATATGATACAGCATTGAGGAGACATAGCCTTATGTTCATTTTGGCAAGCTCTTTGTCAAATTTATTTGTGTGTTATTCAGTAACGGTTAAGTCAATCAAAAAGCTTTTGATAACATTTTGTTAGGATCATCTGACGATGGTCTGTACCAATTTTGGCAAAATTTGACAAACCGACTTGGATGATTTTAAAAAAGTAGCTTGAAGTAGCTACATGTTTAACCACCCATAATAAAATCACCCATAATAAAATATAATAGGGTTTAAGCGCTTCACAATTGAACCAGTGAAATGGCAATTAACAATGAATTAAGCATGAAATTTAAGAGAGCACCAACCTCTGATGGCCTGCATTTCCAGAGCTGCAGACAGCAGATCTGAGGGTGCTGGAAGTGGAGCTCTGCTCTCCAGCCACGTCTGATGCCAACTAGAGCTTTGACTTACACTAGAAAAGATGGATGGCCGTTAAGATTGTGAAAGCTTTAAAACATTTCCTAACCTCCGATTGTGTCTTTCTCCTGGGTGGCAGCCTGCAGATCAAACTCTGGATCAGAGGATCTGCTAACTGCAGGTGAGGAACATGCATCAGTTGAGACATCAGTACATGAGTCTCGATGGAGGAGGACTCATCCAGCTCAGAGGTCGACACACACGCCAAAATCACTGATAGTATTCTGCAGAAAACCCGGCGCAGAGATAAAAATTTGCATTTTTTATTAATTTTTTCTTTTATTTTTAATTAACCAATGATATATCAATTGTAAATACAATAAAACAAAACATCTAGAAATATAACAATGAACATAAATAACAGCCAGGGGAAAGAAAAAAAACAAAAAAACAATTATAACCTAAATAAAGTGATACAAATAATAATAATAAAACAGATCACATAAAATCAAGTAAGCAAATGAATAAATTAATAAATAAACAAATACAAAGTAGTAATTTTACTGGGGAATCCTGAAAAAAGCACAACTAGTTGTGTTTTCCTCGCCCTTTGTATTTTCCGATACTGACAGCGTTTCAAGATATTGCTGCAACTCTCTAACAAACACCTTAAAATGCGGCTTATTATTGGAGAATTTACACCTGTGGATATGATATTTGGCTAGGAGAAGTAATAGATTTATAAGATAAAACTCAGTATTCTTCTCAGTATTTTTATCTGTATCCACAAAACCAAACCAAACATCTTTCCAAAACAAAGAAAATTGAGCGTACACTAAATCAATCACAAACTTGCAAAAACTGGTCCAAAATACTTACAGTATAATTACAGTACCAAAATAAGTGTACAATCATTACATCTTGTATATTACAAAAGTTGCACATTGTGTCAATATCAGGTTTTAATTTTTGGCTAGAATCTGTGGATTCATTTGAAAAAGATAGCCTACTTCTCTGACTTTGTTCACAGTAAAGTATTCATGTAGCAAAAGCCATTTTTTTTTTTTTTTTTCCAGTTTGCAGTATTTTTAAAATTACTCCAATAGGCAGTTACATATATGGTTTGTCTAATATTATTGGCAATGTGTCTATTCTTCATGAATCCAGTAATTGAGTCAAGCACAGTTTTCTCTCAGCAAAAATCACAGCAAGTATTTTATACGCATTATATAATAGACATATTGGTCGTCAATTATCAATAAATAACAGATCTTTCTTTGACTTAGGAACAAGTGTGATAAGACCTCATTCATACTAGATGGCAGCTGACCACTGGAAGTACTTCAGTAAGAAACAGTGGACACGCATCCTGCTGCCACGTCTGAACTGACGCTGTAGGCTGGTAACTATGTGACTGACAGCCGTCTCAGCCAATCAGCGTGGTCCAGATCAAGGCGTGGACGGTTTTCTCGCCCAATTAAATACGCTGTGGGCGGGTTTTGAATGACAGCGATTCAGACCGAGCCGAGGAACTAAACAGCTCTTGGCAGCAGCACCGGAGACATGTGTGGTGAGTATGCCAATGAAAACTTCCTTTTTATTTCATATTTACACTGATAATATACGTACCGTTTACTCAAATTACACGCGTCATAGAATAAAGGCACGTAGACTGAAGATAGAGTGAGATAGAGAAGCCGTTGGAGGGAAAGTCCACTAGCATTTAGCATCGGACAGAGGCTGTGTCTTAAATCCTACAGCAGCGAGTCGCCTACTTAGATAGCATTAATCAAAGCTACGACCGCGGTTATGATGCCCAAGACGTGTTCTAGATAGATATGAGCTTAATGTATGTATAATTTAAGTTCTATGTATTATTTATTCTGTTCTGTATTCAAACCATCCACATTGAAATCTTTGTGCTTTAATTAAAGCACACTGTGTAGTCTTGTTAGGTAAGATAAATATTGGTTCGTCATTGTTTAATCATCAAACATTTCCATTATTTGAATTATTAAATAATTCCATTCTTTGAAGATAAGACCACTTTTCCCAGTCAAACAGGTCACAGAACCTCATTTAAAAGTGACCACACCTCTA
Organism: Cyprinus carpio; assembly: GCF_018340385.1. NCBI lineage: Eukaryota > Metazoa > Chordata > Actinopteri > Cypriniformes > Cyprinidae > Cyprinus > Cyprinus carpio. The sequence continues at coordinate 23,148,006 of NC_056604.1, forward strand.
ATTCAGGTTTGGTTTGGTGCTAAATGTCACACACTGTCTGCTTAAGACAAAGAGAAACACACTACAGGTTAGGTTACACATACATACTTAATACTTTTAAAAACTCTGTGGAGAAGGGCTCAGATGTCCTTTGTCACATGTAGAGGTAAGGAAGTGATAGAGAGAGACAGAATGACCAGCTGGAAGTTCTTCTTCCAAAGGTTTTCTCCTGATGAGCTAAATCTGTATGACCTCTTCTTAAGATAAAGACATTCAGGAGTTTGCAGCCAGCCTTGACGGAAAGCAGGAATTGTTCTTTTTGCCTGTGACAAAGGGATCTGTAGACTAAAGTTTTAGATTAGATTTGTTCTAACAGGGTCAGAAATAAGAAAACGCTGGTTTCTGTTCGTGTTTTTTTGGGGGAAAGAAGGGTTCAATGCATCATGTAGACATACTCTAAACGTCATGCACATGTAATTTACAGATGGCTTACTCGCTCAAATATTAAAGATACCGCTGCAAAATCCTGTTTAATTCTGTTAGTCAGAGGGAGGAAAAATGGTCATGAAAACCTAAATTATACATCTTTGATCCATTACCATGTTTAGTAACTAAAAGGAAATGTAATGTTACACAAACATGTCTCTTGTAATAAAATCAATAGTATTAGTCTTCATACTAATAAGATCAGTAAGATTTTTTAATATATTTATAATTTTATTCAGCAAGGATGCATTAAATTGATCAAAAATGCCAGTGATTACATTCATAATGTAACCGAGGGTTTCTATTTGAAGTAAATTCTATTCTTTAGAATGTTCTATTCATCAAAGAAACCTGAAAAAGAAAAATCACAGACCAGTTGTTTTTATACTGATAATAAGAATAAAAGTTTTTGAGCACCAAATCTGCAAATTAGAATGATTTCTGAAGATCATTTGACACTGAAGACTGGAGTAATGATGATGGAAATTCAGCTTTACATCACAGGAATAAATTACATTTTAAAATATATTAAAAATAGAAAACGGCTATTTTAAGTTGTAAAAAGATTCCACAATATTATTATTTTTACTGCTATTAAATGCAGTCTTTGTGAGCATAAGACATAAATAAGTAAATAAATAAATAAAACCAATGCCAAACTTGCTGAACAGTAATGTACATCTGTGTTTAAAGAACATCTTTTTTTGATGGGTTTAGGCTCAGGTTTATTTTTTGAGGAGGTGAGGTGATGAAACTATATTCACAATCCATCCTTCATTCATTTGAGCAGGTCATCTGTCTAATAAAGCAGAGCCTTGTTTGACTACCCAACACACACACACACACACACACACTTGCATTTGTTGTTTAGAGGGGACTCTCAATAGGTGTAATAGGACACAGCAAGTGTCCTCATAAACCATGTTTACATTGTAGTACCCATGTCATTATACACATTTTCTCCTATAATTGATTTTGTTCTGACTGCGTGTGTATCAACACAGATGGATGTTTCTTTTCATTAGGCTTCTTAATTTCCATAGTATCACTTCTTTGTTAGCGGCAATGTGTTTGTAGAGTGGCTTCTTTCTAGTGCGTATCCTCCCTCAGTGTTTACTTGAAGATGCCAGACCGGTTGTGTCTGCTTTACCAGACCACTTCTTTATCAGCAATCACGCCTTGCTTTTCTTGGCCATTTATCTAGCAGCTGCTTCATCAGGGTGTCTTTCGCTTTCTTCACTGATTGTTTGTTGCTCTGTTTTTAGGGATACTGCAGTTTTCCAAAGTATAGCAAAGGCTTACATGCTGATGTTTTGTATTTGTATTCAAACCACACACCCCCAAAATAAGTTGGGTGTTTTTAATTGCAATGCAAAATTTAATGGAAATTGTTTCGGTTTCGGTCACTTGAATCTGTTTGTTTTTCTTTAAAGTCACGTTTGAAACAAAAGTAGCATCAGATCTTTTCTTTCATGTTTTAATCTGTTTTTGATCAGATCGTTTTGAGTTCAATTTCAAATGAAAATTTAAAGTTCAAAAAATTAAATCTGCATTGAAGCATTCACAATAAGATAACTAACATGCATTTAGACAATTCAAGCTTTCGGTCACATGACCGGCTCAAAGACCTGGAGGGCAAAACATCCATAGAACTGCAGCACAAGCCTATCAATTTTCTATCTGTTTAATTCGGTGTTCACTGAATTTCGCCTTTTAATATCTGCCTTTTACTACATTACTACTTAATGCAATCTGTGTAAAAATAACTGGTGGTCAGTGCAGCAAAGCTTCGTTTTGCCCTCCAGGTGGGTGTTCCTATAAGGGTGTGACTTCATGTGAAAACTATTAATAGATCCTAAATGCATGTTAATCCTGTACTAGTTATGATGTAAATGCAGCATTAGTTTGCAGGCACACCTGGTTTAGATGTGACACAATTAAGTAGTCAAGTCTTTCTTTTTTAGAGTCTGAAAGAGATGTACAGTGATCTTTATGTAGAATAGTTTGTGCTGAGGAATGCTGTAATATTTATGTTTGTATTTGCATCTCAATGAACAGTGGAAAAAAAAAGAAAAAACACTTTCAATTACCTGTTGCCAGATGAATCTTAATTTGCATACCATATTTTTATAATGCAAAAATCCTTAAACTTATAAAAACTTATAAAAGGTTTTGCCATTTTAAGAGAGACTAAATAGCAGTGGCTATTTAGCTAGCTTAAATGTGTTTTGTAAATTAAGTAAATATTGCCTTGATTGTTCACTTAATTTACTTTCATTTGTTAGCATGTGTGTGTGTGTACATATATTTAAGAACTCATACATGTACATAACTTTGCATTTGGATGTACAATCACTTTTGTTGCACATAATAGCCTCTATATCTGATGTTGTATATTGTATAGTATTGATAGTGTGTGAATTGGAATGCAGCCATAGTTTTTGAATGAATTGCTGAAAGTGCAGTGAAAATCTGTCTGAAATAAAAATGTTCTTTCCCTATCTGAAGGCATCTTTGCGTATCTGAATTATCACGTGCCTCGCACTCGCCGTGAGATCCTTGAGGTCCTCATCAAAGGTCTGCGTCGCCTGGAGTACCGTGGCTATGACTCCGCTGGTGTGGGCATTGATGGAGGAAACAGTAAGGAATGGGAAACCAACTCCAAGAGCATCCACCTGATCAAGCAAACAGGAAAAGTCAAAGCGCTGGATGAGGAGATCCATAGTACGTAATGGTGGTCATTTTACAGGTCAAGGTTAAGCACAAAACACTTTTTACAATAAAAACTAGACTTTGCATTAATGTGCTTCAATATGCGTCACAGAGCAAATCACGCAATGCAACTAAATGTCACAATCTCAACATTTCTGCAATATACTTTTTTTGTGGTAAATCTCTACACGTGTGTGCTTTCACATGGAGCAGCATTTACTACACAGAGCCGTTGTTCACTGACAAGCTGCGCTAAACTACAATCATATTTTGCGCATGTTTTGCGCAGCTTGTCAGTGAACAATGGCTCTGTGTAGTAAATGCTGCTCCGTGTGAAAGCACACACGTGTAGAGATTTACCACTGATTACAGAACCGGTTTTAATGACGAGATGCGCATTAAATATCGTGCCGATATTTATCGTGCATCCCTAGACAAAAACATAATGATATATCATTATTCATTATCATAGAATTGATCCCTATACTAAAGTGTTACATCTGTTCTACAGGGCAGCAGGATGTTGATCTTGATGTGGAGTTTGATGTGCACCTGGGGATCGCTCACACTCGATGGGCCACTCACGGCGTCCCCAGCCCGGTCAACAGCCACCCGCAAAGATCTGACAAGAACAACGGTCTGTTACCAACAACCTGCTCTTCATTACGCATATTTACTTTCACAGACTTTCCTATCTGTAAAAAAGAAAATGTTTTGGATAGAAGTGTTCTGATTTTGTAGTGATTATTTTATTTGCTTGCAGAGTTTATCGTCATCCATAATGGAATCATCACCAACTACAAAGACCTGAAGAAGTTTCTGGCAAGTAAAACATCATCTCACCATATATTTATCCAACCAGCGTGTGTCTATATTTTGACCATTTATGTTTGTATGTGTACAGGAGAGCAAAGGCTATGAGTTTGAGTCTGAGACAGACACGGAGACCATCGCTAAGCTGGTTAAGTACATATATGATAACCGGGAGAGCGATGACATCACCTTCACCACCCTCGTGGAGCAAGTCACCCAGCAACTAGTAAACACCTTTTCTGTTGACACACTAATGGTCATGAATAATAAATGTAAATGATGTGGTAATAAACAGCTTCTCTACTTCAGGAAGGAGCTTTTGCCCTGGTCTTGAAAAGTGTGCACTATCCGGGAGAGGCAGTGGGCAGCAGGTAACTTCAACCTTAAGTAGTAAACATTAACATGTGCTCAATTAAATGCGTTAATGCATTCATTCAGTTCAGCTGTTTGAGTCAGTTTGATGTGATTTCTAAAAACTGCTTGTAACATTCTGAGCAGTCCCTAATGGAGCTTTCATTATCAGGAGAAGGGAAGACGTTTAAGTCCCTCTCTATGGACAGTTACAAATGAAACCAGATGGGGGCGTTTAACAAAAGCAAAATCATTGTATGGTCAAATTAGTTAACTACAGTATAAAACATGAACTAACAATGGAAAATACTTCTAAAGCTGTTACCAATAATAATTAATAAATACTGTAAATAAAAAAATAACAACAAATACAGCTCATTATTAGTTACTGTGCATTTACTAATGTCAACTATTATTGCAAAGTGTTACCAAAATTTCATTATCAAAGCACAGCAAGTGATACGCTTTTCATATAAATGTGATGTTAACAAAAAAAATTGATTTTTTTTTTCTTTCACCGTATGTTTTGTTGCACTTGTAGCAATCTAGGATCTGTTTTTGCACAATGAGGTCACATTAACTCAGAATTGGCTTGTTTGTATTTATACACACCAATTATATTATATACGTGCATAAGCACATAAATATTTTCTGAATCCTATTGTAATTTTAATGAATTAAGAGTATTCTAAACAAGCCACCAAATGCCCAAGGTTAGTAATTTGCATATCATACCCAAACTATTTCCATTTAAATGTACAGCCCTTCTTCACTCTCAGCAAACATACAACGCACTTATTGCCCTCTGGCATGAAAGAACACGCAGCAAGATCCTCTAGCAATGCTAAGTGTGCCGTCATTGAATCATGTTTAAACACATTTAACAGCTTGTAAACACACTTTACAGGTGCTTATTGTCTGTAGCTCTCTTTAGCTAGCTGTATCTTTTACATATGCTCAGAACGTATGTTAACTTTCAGTTCACTGTATTTGAATCATTTGACAGCCCTATCAACAGTACTATATTACAGTACAACTAAAAGGATTAACATCTCATTAACATGCATTTCTTTTGCATCCATTCAGGAGAGGAGGTCCATTACTGATTGGAGTTAGAAGTGACCACAAGCTTTCCACCGATCACATCCCCATCCTTTATCGCTCCTGTGAGTTCACACACACACACACACACACACACACACACACACACACACACACACACAAACACACTGACCTCCCACCTCGAACTGAACTGGCACATATCCTGTAAAATGCTCCGACAGGTTAAAAACGGTCCTGCAACATGCTCAGATTCCATTGAATTATATCCGTCAAATAAGTAGGCAGAAGTCCAGAAATTGAAAGCCAATTACTAAGCATTCATATAGTGGCAAAACCAAGACATGCACAATATCCAGCTGTCGTGTAATTTACTTGCAGTCTCCACTTCTGTTATCAAATGATCCTCATATTGCTATGCGACAACTTTTACTAACGTCATAAATATCATTCTTGCATATATTCTCTTCAGAGTTACCAATAATAAAGCTAAAACAAATACTGAAAGGTGTATATAGTGATTAATAATGTTATTTGTGTCTTTGATATAGCTGGTAAAGATAAAAAGAGCTGCAATACTCTGCCCAGGATGGACGAGGACACGTGTCTGTTTCCTGTGGACGAGAAAGCCGTGGAGTACTACTTTGCATCTGATGCCAGGTACATGTATTTCTGTTTTGCCTCATCCATTCACTTCCGTCATTGGTTTTATCTTTATAATGTGCAGAGAGAATTAGTTTGCACTGGTGTTTCAAGCACAAGGGGTAAAACCCAAAAAGAAAGGAGTGGATTTAAACAGAATATGCATTTAAATGGCTTTATTTGATGTCACTGCAGTGCTGTCATCGAGCACACCAATCGAGTCATCTTCCTCGAGGATGATGATATCGCAGCAGTGCGTGACGGGCGTCTCTCTATCCATCGGATCAAGCGCACAGCAGGGGACCACCCGGCCCGTGCCATCCAGACCCTGCAGATGGAGCTGCAGCAGATCATGAAGGGTGAGGACAGATTGAAATCACCAGTTGCAACCTGATTGACCAGCTTCTGCAAATTCTCAGGTTTTTATCAAGTGTGCTCTACACAAAGTTTCAAGGAAGAATCTTTCCAAGGAAGCACTTGTCCTTAGAGTAAACATTGTTAGCAAGGTTTATGTCACTTCTCAGGAAAATGTTGATTGTTTTAAATGATGTAGTCATTTAATTGGCACTAATACAACACACACATGCAGAACTACAAATAGCAAGTGCACGTACTGTGTAGCCTTTTAATATGGTTTTTAACAACAAATGAAATGCATCTATTTAATAATTCATTCTCGCACTCTCTCTCTTCCTTCCTTTGGCTTGCTCCCTTTTATCAAGGGTCGCAACAACGGAGTGCTCTGCACCTATTTAATAATGCATTAATATATTAATAAATTATGTCCACTATTCTAATGCATCATTTTATTAATATACTCTATGCCCACTGCTCTGATGATTACTGACTGCATTTGTGCTGGTTCTACTGAAACTTAATTAACATTCAATAAGACAAATCAAATTATTGATGAAAATCAATAACCGTTAAATAAAAAAGGACTCTGGTTGGTCACTTTACATATCACTTGGTCTGATCTTATTCTTGCCTCCCACTTGGAAAAAAAATGAAATTATTGACTAAGTTAGTATTAAGGATTTTAAGTTTAGAGTTTTATTTATTAGTGTCCATATCAATAGATTATAACATTCTGTTTATTGTAAGCCTGCGCTGCAGTTTTGTCATCTGCCACTTTAAATGCTCAAACTTGTTAATGTTTTATCTTTCATCAGCTGGGAAAAAAAATGTTCTGAAAGTGACTTCAACTTTAGAATGATTAGTACAATGTTAGTTAACAAATGCATAGCTTTATAGAAACCGTATGAATGACCTTTTATGATAGTCAGCAATGTGGTTATATGAGAATAACCAGAAACTGACGTAAAACAGAGCAAAAAACAAAAAAAAAAAACACTCACACAATCTATTTATGCTTCATGCTAATTATTTACTGTGTGTAAAGTGTTGTGTGTTTTGGTGATCATAATTTCACTGAGGTTGCTTTTGACGTCATTAGGTACGTTTACATGGAACCTTTTTGCTTCCATCGGAAATAATTCATTCTGATTGACGAATCCGAATGTAGTGTAAAGTAAGGAGAAACGAACGCTAAATAAAGTGATCTGGTTAATATGCGTGTATATGTGACTTTTTTATTATTCTGATTGTTCTTCTAGTCTTATTACAATCGGATTAGTAGGGTCCATGTAAACGCAGCTATTGAGAGATGTTTGCTTGGAAATCGAAGAGCCTGTTAGACATGATTACATTCTTTTTACGAAACTGTCATTGGGGAAATACACAGATGATTGGATATAAACCAACCACACCCAGTATGACCCACATTAAGATTGCGAGGTTAAAACGAGTTCTCAGGATGTTTATGGACAAACTTGTCAATGCAGCTCTTCCATATAAACCTTTAAGAGAGAAATGACTGGCATAAACCAGAGAGAGAATCAAAGAGGTCAGCTGTAACAATAACACACCAACTGTGTGTGGTTAAACGCTGATTTGTGCCATGGCTTCAGGAAAAACTCCAGTTTTATAAAACAACTTGGCTTGTAGGACCACTATCACATGTTTCTCTCACTGACAATCCAGACAAATTGAATAGCTAAAATGGCTTCCCAATGCCAAAATCAGACATTTCCCAGTTTATGAACTAATCCCCAATTTTTGCACATAAGGAATTTAGTTACACTTTGTTTTAAGCACTAATTCTTACTACTAACAAGTTGCTTATTAGCATGCATATTACTACTTATAAAGCACATATTTATGCCTTATTCTGCAAGACTATATTCTAGAACCCTTAGTCCTAAACTTAACAACTACTTTACTAACTATTAATAAGCAGCAAATTGTGAGTTTGAGACAGAAGTCGTAGTTAATAGTTAGTCAATAGTGAAAAAAATTCCTCCCCACACTAAAGCGTGACCAGGAATTTTAGTTACTCTTTGCTGTTTTGAGGGACTGTTTTAGCTCCTTCTCAAAGATGATAACTTTTCTGTGGTAGAGGAACTGTAGGAGGTGCTTTATTTCATTCTGCATAATTTTTAAAGGGATACTCCACCCCAAAATGAAAATTTGGTCATTAATCTCTTACCCCCATGTCGTTCCAAACCCGTAAAAGCTTCGTTTGTCTTCAGAACACAATTTAAGATATTTTGGATGAAAACCGGGAGGTTTGTGAGTGTCCCATAGACTGCCAAGTAAATAACACTGTCAAGGTCCAGAAAAGTATGAAAGACATCTTCAGAATACTCCATCTGCCATCAGTGGTTCAACCGTAACATTATAAAGCGACGAGAATACTCTTTGTAAGCGAAGAAAACAAAAATAATGACTTTATTCAATAATTAGTCTCCTCTGTGTCTCTTCACATCACAGTAGCGCCATTTTGGAGAACATCTGCTGGACGCAAACTGTGTACACTCTTCTGTGTCAGCCGTGCCATAAGGATACGTTTTTTACATGCATTTACGCTTTGATTTAAACTAAAACTGCACATCCATGCAGCACAGCTGACACAGATGAGCGTACGCAGTTTGCGTCCAGTGGATGTTTTTTTAATTGGATTTAAGGTTTTCTGGAGAGACACAGAGGAGACGAATTGTTGAATAAAGTCATTATTTTTGTTTTCTTTGTGTACAAAAAAAATATTCTTGTCACTTCGTAACGTTACGGTTGAATCACTGATGGCAAATGGACTATTCTGACGATGTCTTTCATACTTTCCTGGACCTTGACAGTGTAATTTACTTGGCAGTCTATGGGACAGTCACAAACCTCCCGGTTTTCATCCAAAATATCTTAAATTGTGTTCCGAAGATAAATTAAGCTTTTACGGGTTTGGAACGACATGGGGGTAAGTGATTGACAACATTTTCATTTTGAGGTGGAGTAACCCATTAAAGGAAATGTTGCACATTTTTAAAGAGGCCTTCATCTCTTTGCTTTTCTATCATTTGCATTGCATTCGAGCGTTCTGATTGGAGCTTTCCAGTTCTGCATGCAACACGTATCATGCACCCTGTAAACAAACTATGGTTATGCATCTGAGACTAAGACCACCATAGCACTCACTACTACTGTCGAGCTTGAGGAGCTGACATGTATTAGAGAGCAAATGTGTGCTTGCTTTCCAGCCACCAGAGAGCAGTACATTGCTTCAGATGGGCACTGCTTTATATTTCTCCTCCTTTTTTGCTCCTCCTTCATCTCTCCATCCACTCCTTTCCTAATTTCTCCTCGCCTCCCCACATTTCATCTGACCTATTGTGAAGAAAAAAAAAAAAAAAGAAACAATTCTCATGACCTCATTTCTGGGTATGGCATTCTCGCATTCCTGCTGTGTATCTCAATGATTTTGTGAGAAAATAATCAATCAAGAATTTCTAATCGAGCAGAAAATTAAGGGCTTTGGTTTTTGCTTGGCGTCAGTGGCTGAAATCTCTTAATTCTCTCAAAAATGTGACACAATAATTCACTCAATAGAACAGAATGCAGTGATTTTGTGATGTTTATCACTTAAAAGCTCCCTTTTGTGCTTTGCTACAATGAGACTAACTTGACTCTATTTCTTCTTTAAAATCAGGAAACTTCAGTTCCTTCATGCAGAAAGAGATCTTCGAGCAGCCAGAGTCTGTGGTCAACACCATGCGAGGAAGAGTTAACTTTGAGAACAACACAGGTGAGGCCAGCTGTGCTCAGATCAGCAAGTCCTTTCCAGACCAGACACAAGTAAAGTTTCTAGGGAATTCATAGTTCTTGAATTAAGACGTATCGCTACACTGGTCAGAAGAAATTGATTTAACAGGAACAATGTGTGTCAAATGCCTTTGCAAACATTTACCAGCTGACTCTTTACACTTACTGGATGGGTTGACTTTGGTAGAACTGAATGGTTGGTCAACTGCATCGTTGTCAATAAAACAGGACTCTTAAGCAATGAGTCAGATTTCTGGGGAATGCCAAGTAGCAAGTTTCTGTCTAATCTGCTTCCTTTAAAAGTTTATAGTGTAACAGAAGGCAAAGAAGTTACTGGATATAGCTGATTTTTCCTGGATTTCTTTACTTTTATACCATTTTTTTCGTAATTTGTGTGTGTATGTGTTTGCAGTGATCTTGGGAGGGTTGAAAGACCACATTAAAGAGATTCAGAGATGTCGGAGGCTCATCATGATCGCCTGTGGGACCAGTTACCATGCTGGAGTTGCAGTATGTACATCATTACACAAACACACGGAGGTCCACTTCACACCTGGCATTAGTATGGGTTTTCAAGCGAATAGATCTCATATTGAAGACTCACTGTGATGCCACATTTGGAGCTGGTTAGGGATGACTAACAACATTTAACAGAGTTGTAAATGCTACAAAACATATGATTGGAAAAGTTAGTTTCAATAAGTGGTTGGCTGAAGTATCAAAGTTTTTGTTTATCTCAAAATTTGATTTTGACAGTGACAGGTCTTTTATTATGGCAACATCAGCATCTAAGCACAGATGCATCAGATTAATAGTGTTTGCGTTTCTGTTATTAGTAATAGAAAGACAAAGTCTGAATATCTAATAAATATTTAATTCTGTGAACCATGCAAACTCCATCAGTTGGATCGTCTGAAGTGTGCATTTGTAGCCTGCATAAAAATAAGTTTTCTCAGAGTGTTGCAGTCTCTCTGTCTGTGTTGAATCTTCACTCACTTCTCACTTCAAATATTTTCTGAATAGAGAAATGCAATAGATTAGATATCTTATTTATTATCTGTTATATGACAGAAAACATTTTGAAATCGGATTACATTGGAGACCTGGAATCCAAGGTGTAAATGCAATCCAGCTGAAGATTGTTCAGATAAGAAACATGTGTCATTGTCAGGTGTGAAGGGGGTCACAGAGACTTGTACAAGTTTAAATCCATCATTTAAAGGGGTCATATAAGGAAAAAGAATTGTCCTCTGAAAAGTTTCAGAACCTGAGTCTTCCTATCTGTAAAAAAAAATGAAACCAAACTGCACACACAATATAATGTTATGTAAATGTTCAGCTAATGAAAGATGAAGAAGCACAGACTCTACAGAATTTACATAGTGTTAAGAAATTTACAGAATGTACATAGTGTTAAAGCTACAGCTATATAAAAAAATGTTGGTAACACTTTAGGGTCACACCTTATTTTAAGGTCCAGTTCTCACTATTAACGAACTATTAACTATGACCTTTGCCTCAAACTCCTGATTTGCTGTTTATTAATACTTAGTAAAGTAGTCATTAAATGTAGGTATTGGGTAGGATTAGGGATGTAGAATATGGTCATGCCAATATGTTAATAATAGGCATGCTAATAAGCATCTAGTTAACAGTGAGAATTGGTCCCTAAACTAAAGTGTTACCCACTTTCTCACTTTAAGCAAATTGCTTATGAACATGTAGTTAATGGTTTGTTAATGGCGAGAACTGGACTTTAAATAAAGTCTGACAAAAATGTCCTATTTTGTTCAAAAGGTACTGTCACGTTTGTTTGGTGAATATTTGTGGGTGAAATCCAGTGTTTTAATATGAATCCACACAGTATGGAATTTTGTGACTTCCCAATGTAGATTTTGTTAGGGTTTAAGTTGATTGCACAGATCTACCATTTTGACCAGTAGAAAGCTGCTTGGCTTGAAGGGGACTTCATAGAGTGCTACACTGTTGGCAATAATCAATGGACCCATTTTGCTGAGATTTCGCTTAAATGACTGGAGAGAATGGATAATTATCATGAAAAAACACAAACACACTGCAAAAAAAGCCTTGACTAACAGTCATAAGTTGACTTTAGGGTAAAAGAAATGCCTTTTTTCACTTTATCATATTTTATTGCATCATGTCTGAATATAAAATAATAACTGGTTCATTCTGGTTCTGTTTCTGGCTTAGACTCGTCAGGTACTGGAAGAACTGACTGAACTTCCTGTCATGGTGGAGCTGGCTAGTGATTTCCTGGATCGAAACACGCCTGTCTTCCGAGATGATGTGTGCTTTTTCATCAGCCAGTCAGGTGGGCTTGCATGCCTGTGTGTGTTATGAATTATGTTTTTGAGGTAGGATAGTCATCTGAACTCTGATGTGTGTGTTCAGGAGAGACGGCAGACAGCCTGTTGGCTCTGCGCTACTGTAAGGGGAGAGGTGCCCTGACGGTGGGCATCACCAACACTGTGGGCAGCTCTATCTCAAGAGAAACAGACTGTGGTGTTCACATCAATGCTGGCCCAGAGATTGGTGTGGCTAGCACCAAGGTGGGTTTGGTTTTTTAGGTTGTTTCTTAATTTATCAAATAATTTTATTGCTAAAGGAAGAGGGGAAAATGTGGTGGCAATGATGGTAATGCTAAAGCAGCCCACAGTGGCTATGGTTACTCAAGGCGAATGCCTCCTCTGTTCATAGGTTTCTGAAAACAGACACTCTGACTTACTTGTAATCTACCTTTTTGTTTACAGAAATGTTTTTTGAAAACAGTGTTGAAGTGTTCTCAATGTAGCATGTAGGGTTAAAACTGTTAACATATGTACAGTTTAAGACACTTGAATTTGGGAAGTTCAAACACTAATTAGGTGTCAGGCCCCGCTGCAATCCCCCTTCTAATTCACACCATTCTCCAACCCATTTCCACCAATTTGCATTCAATGCTCAGTACAACAAATTCTTTTCATTTCATACAGTTACTGTGTATTACCAGTGTGAATGGCCCATATGGCAGCCCTCATTATGTGCTTTAAATTGGCCTATAACCCGTGGCTATCCCAAAGCCAAGGGACCTGTTCAAAAAAATATCCATCAATTTACCCACTTGGAAACATGTTCAATATGCTACAGTAGTACTAGATGAACTAGACCTAGGAAATTGGTTATCCTTTTTACTTTGGAGTAAAAAAATTAGCCTAAGATGCTGACATGGCATTAAACAAATATATACTACTACTACTACTACGGAGTAATTGAACACATTTTTTTTTAAAGGTGCATTCAGTAGTTTGGTGCTAATTTAAAACACTTTACATATCAAAACGTTTTTGTGACGTATCATCCGAATGGTGTATATTCACAGAAGATGAAGATACCATGAAGTACTAAATTTAAAAAAGTGTTTCAATTATGCATGGTATGCTGAAGAGGCAAAGTAGGTCTGAAGACAAAAAGACCAACAGAGACAAAAACGAGTGTAAATATTGATGTGGAATACATACTGGAGCACAAGGTGAAAAGATTTGAGTACAGAGAAAATCCTGAGTAGTGATGTGTTCAAGTTGCTTCTTTTTTTGTTGGATCGGTAAGGACTGCTCTCTGAAGAGTGAACCGTTGTGGTATCTATAAGTACATGCTTGCTAAAGAACTTCTTGATGCACTTTTAACAGATGGTTGTTGAGTTGAACAGTGCTGATTTGAATGTGAGAAAATGGATAAGAATTGAGAACCACCACATACAAGTCTAATGAAGTCACAACAAATATGTGAAAAGAAAAAAAAACTGTTCTTGGAATCAAGCGTCTGAGCAGCTGGATTTGGCTGGATAAGAGATGTTAATCCTGAGAGAAGAAATATGACCACAAAAGAGACTGCACTTTTCATACTCTTGCTGCTCCGGCCTTACTCTACCCCTACTTTTTCATCCTTCTCAAGAGGAGAAACGGCATTTCAAACTGTTAGCGTGTCATGCATGGAAAAAAACAAGAGAGATCCAGTTAATTTATGGCTAGGCTTCATAAGGATAGAAATATGGATGCCTGCAGGCTGAATGAGGTGATCTAATTGCCTATATAAGTATCAGATTACAGTGAAACAATGAGGGTGAGGTGCCAGGACATCTGCCAAAATCATGCATTGGTATTTTAGTAAACTTTTTTTTTTTTAGCTCTTGGAACAATCGGGCAGGCAATTTTCAATGAGTTTAAGTGATAAGTTACAGACTCCCTCGGATGTCATCCAGGTTTCAAATGAGATGCAGGACTCTACAGTTCAGAATTAAACTCACTCATTAGATCTGTGGTTTATTTGTTTCTGTATTCAAGAATAATTATGATGCAGTTGTGACTGAACAAATTACCAAAGGTTGTTAATGACCACGTGTTACGTAGTTATAAAAGAAACCCCCCTTCCATAGTCATTACTGCGAAGGTTGGGGCTATAAAACATTAGCGTTAAAGTCACAAATAACTGAATTTATGCTGAGATCATATAGCGGATTGTTCGTTAGGTCATATTCAAGTCAGTATGAAATCAAAAATAACTCTTTCTACTTTTGATATTACTGCAAAAAAATTGGAGTTCGTATTTCTTCGTCCTCCACAATCGACTGCAAATTTTCATTAAGGTTTGACATGAATGGCCACTTTTAAAGATCCAAACAATTCTATCCATCCATTTTTTTTTCATGCTTAAAACTGCTTGTCCTATATAGGGTTAGGAGGATGCTGGAGCCAATCACAGCATCTCAGGCCAAGGCAGTCAAAACCCTGGACAATTCCCAACGTTTTACATGCTGTACATTACATTACAGGTTGAATTCATGGCGATGTTAATGATAAACATACAGGTGTCATGTGATTTATTGTGAAAACCTGGTAATCAGAAGGTAGTTGGTTCAGGACCTTCAAGAAGTGATCCATGAGCTTTCACCTTTGTGTCCTTGATTAAGACACCTCAGGTTATTCCTGGGGGTGCCTGTCCTGTTAAAACGTTTATGATGCCATTCTATGACAGGAAGTAAAATTACTGGAAATCGTTTCCACCGGCCCTGGTTTTGCGATGATGAATTGCAAATCTATTGTTACTGTATTTGCTTTTTTTAAATGTCAATGAACATGAAATTGTGGTCGCGATAATTTCTCAGGAGTCTCCGATGAATACCCTTCGGAGGGATGGTCATTCTGGAAGCTGTTTCCCCAACTGGAACTCTCATCACAAAGAGAATGACACTCTGACTTTCTCATCTATCCATCAATAAAAGTAGAAATCCATCCACTCATTCTTCTTTTATCCTCCCACTTCCCAACTCATATTTTTCCAGATCGGGACATTAAGTGTCCACAAAGGACTTTTTGTTGGGTGATTTTACAAATAATAAACATGTACAGTCATGCACCCTCAAGTCGAGGTTATCTGGCCTTCTTGCTTGCTGTCTAAATTATCCTTAAACCACACTTTTAAAATGTCAGGACTTTTGAGAAACGTTGGATTGCTCCACAAATGCAGGCTCTTTCTCTCTATCCGCCCGTGTCTGCACAGCACCAGAGCAGTTTCTCAGGGGAACTTCTAAACCCACACCCACAACTACTTGGAGTGTTATACTCCTGGGTTTCCAGATTGCAGCTGTAATAATTTGGATTGCAACTAAAAAATTGGGAAGTTTAAGCTAGGGAATAAGATGACCCGCTTCTGACTGAGAAATGAAAGCGTCATGTAGAGGCCAGTTCTCTTTTTTTTCCTGACCCTTTCGTACATGGGCGCAAGGCTTGGGTACATTATATTGGTAACTTCACTGGCTGGATTTGTGTGGGCAGTCATAATTTGGCAGTTGTGGCCGACGATTTTCAACCCAAATATCTGCCAATCAAACATCGTTGCAGTCAGCAGTTTTCCGAGCAACAGACACCGTCCAACTATTCCTTCCAATTTGCCAAAATACACCAGTTGCAGCACAGCTTGCATCCAGTTAGCTTATGCCCAGCCCATCTTGTGAGCTGCTGTATTTGATGTAGATGTGACATATTGCTTGGTTTGCCTGATTTTGCTGTGTTTGTAGTCCTCCCTCTCCCATGAGGCCACTGTCCTTCAAGAATGTTCCTACTGTGGCAAGCTTTGATTCCTTCATAATTCCATGCTTAAAACTTTCAGTGCTCAGGTAGGGGTTCTTTTTTGACACTGTTTTCAAAGTCTCAATAATGTCATGCTACCCATTGACACTTCTGTAGTTGAATTGTATTTTATTTTTTCTTCAGTGACTATAAGTCACTCAAGCCTGTTGTGGCGCTGTTTGATCCTCACTGGATCCATGTACTGTTTTACCTACTGAAATGGAGAAAAAAAAAGGGAATCATGCACTTTCTTGAACTGAAACTTTGCCCTGGTATCCAGTTATATCAGGGGTAGGCAAGTTTGGTCCTAGAGAGCTGCAGTCCTGCAGAATTCAGATCCAACCCTGAAAAAAATCCTCACCTGCCTATAGCCTTAGTAATCCTGAATTCATTGATTAGCTTGTTCAGGTGTGTTTGATTAAGGTTGGAGCTGAACACTACAGGACTGCGGGTCTCTAGGACCGAACTTGAGTTATATAATACTGTTGCATCACCCAACGGTTGCTGCCCATAGTGGTGCCAGAAATGACCAAAAATAAATGGTGTCTGTTTGCTTGGTCACAGTCAATCTGAACCCCCCGTTTAGAAACATCTAGAGCAGAGATGTAAAAACTGTAGCCCTGCAGAGTTTAGTTCCAACACACAAACCATGTAGTTTTCAAAACAGCCTGAAGGACTTGATTAGCTGGATCCAGTGATTTAATTAGGTTTGAATCTAAACTGTACAGGGCTGTGGCCCTCCAGGAATCAAGACACACCTGAACCAGCTAATCAAGGTCTTCAGGAACACTACAAAGTTGCAGGTAGGTGTGTTTGAATCCGGGGTTGGAGCTAAATCTCTGCAGGAAATTGGATCTCGAAGTCCAGAGTTGATCTAGAGCAAGTGTAAACAACCCTGCTCAAGACCCTAATATTGCATTGTGGCTATTCTCTAGTCATTGAGTGTACATCGGTTGTACACTCGTTATTGCGGCACATTATGGGATTGAATGAGTGGCATAACATCCATGGTTTCAGACATCCCTACAAATTGCTGTCCCCTTACAGTATAGTGTCCCCGTCACTATACTTAGGCGTTAGGACCTACACAGACCACAGGGTGAGCACCCCCTGCTGGGCTCATTAACTACTCTTCCAGCAGCAGCTTAGTTTTCCCAGGAGGTCTCCCATCCAGGTACTGCTACAGCTTCAGTGGGCAACCAGTCTTGGGCTACAGCCCAACCTTTGCAGTCATCCAAGTTTACACTTTGGGGATGCAATTTTGCACGGACTGTTGAGTAGTACACCATCGTAGAAGTCATTTTTCAAATGCAACTTATGCCTCCATGCTTTCAGCTTCTACATGCAAGAAGAGACGATAAATATACACTTTATAAAAGACTCAGTTGTATTGTTATAATAGCCATTATTATAATAGCCAGCACTAGAGAAAACTGAAAGGGAAAACCGACTTTTACACTGCCACTAAGGCTGTCAGCCTTTGCAGTCATCCCACAGGTCTGCGCTTAGGCTACTTAATGTTGCATGGACTGTTGGGTTGCAGAGGTCTGTAAATTGACCCGAGTCCAATGGGACCAAACTACCATTGACTACTTTAGAGTTGAGTTTGCATCTTTTTTTTTTTTTATGTATAACTGAAGGTTTGCACCAGGTTTGGGTTTATGTTTAATTTTGAGAAACTTGTTGCCTTTTAAAACCACACAGATGGTTTAGATTACTGTGCATTGGGACTCTGGTAAATTGGTTAAAAAAAGGGCTGATGGTTTAATGTGATCTAACGGCTCACCAAGATCATAATCTGTCAAACCCAGTCACCATCTCTCCTTTGACCAAACTACTAACCTCAGATTGGTACAGGAACTTTATCCCTGCAGGTAGTGAACTGTCACAGATGAAAAGCATCTGTAAATAATAAGCGATAAAGTAATGTATCCATGGATCAGTGCTCATGTGGTAGTGATTTGCGAGGGTGGGTGTCTGGTCTGTGGCTTTTCTACCATCACTGGAAGTATCTCGTGTGAACTCAGAGAACCATAAGTGAGCCAGAGCATGTTGTCAGACGTCCTAAATGCTTCCTAAATGTGCTTCATATCTGACTGAGAGTGGCTTTAATATGCTTTGAAAGATAATGGCATTACACCAGATTACATTTAGACATGTAATGTGACAACGTATGTGTTGAGGAATGCTGTTAAAGCGATTTACAAGCCTTTGGCTTTGGAATCAAAGGCCTTTGTGAGAGATGAATGGAGAGAAAAATAGGAAGCACTTTTTCTTTCTCTTTTCCCCAGCTTTATTTGGCAAATCATTCAACCGAAGCATTTTTGGTTTTCTTTCTTCATATTTTTTATGACACCTGAAAAACAATACAGTGTTTTTGACAACCCAAGTTCTCTCGCTTTGTCATTTGACCAGGTGTAGAATGTGGATTATAAATGTGCCTTTTTTCTAATAGAAGGAGACCCTGCAGATCAAATACGCATTTGGGGTATTGCTGTTTTTATTAAATTGCTGCATAGAAAACATCTATCAAAATCTTGGTGGCCCCAATAAGTGTTTTGACACTTAAGCCACTGTTAAAATGTCAGAATGCCATTGTCTTGCAAAAATATATTGTGTGTGTATATGTGGCCCTATGAAATCCATATTTTTCCAATTTCCGTTTTTTTCTAGACTCTCTTTTAATGGTTAAGCTAAAAAATATTAAGTATTAATTTAAATAATGAAATGTACACAATTTAGCAGCAGTTTATTAAAAATTTAACCAAAATAAAAATTTTAAGGCCTCATGAAATGTGTTTTATTTTTTTCTCAAAGTAATTTTTTAATGACTTGGAATGATGTGGTGCAGATTTTTATGTCTTTTTTTTTTTTTTTTTTTTTTTTTTTTTTTTTGTGGATGTTTGAAGCCTCAAATTCAAACAGCTGTCCTAGCAGAGTAACCACAAGTAACCACATCTTGGTTTATATTCAGTTATCTAATGCCTTGATATGTGAACTTATTTTAACCATGGGTTCAGTGTCTCAACTACTTTGTGGGGCCACTGTGGGCCAGAGTATACTGTAAGATTGACCCCCATTTATAACAAGCACATTTTGAGCTCATGTGAACTCTGTTTTGTGCTGTTTGTTTTTATTCATTGCAGGCATACACAAGTCAGTTCGTGGCTCTCATCATGTTCGCCCTTCTGATGTGCGATGACAGAATCTCAATGCAGCCACGCAGACGAGAAATCATACAAGGCCTCAAAGTGCTGCCAGGTAAACACAAATACAACTGTGTGTGAGTTTTAGAATTATCTAGAATTGCTTCTAAGGTGATCTTAGTCATTAGTTACAATAGTAAATTTGATAAATTCTGTGTTTTTGTGCACATGTGCATTTTGTGTACATTTACATTGGTGAAATGCAGACATCATAGAGCTCCATGTGCATGTAAGTGCATTCGCTCAGGGGTTTGTGTGCAGAGAGGAGTAGACGGCCTCGGCCAGCTCTCTCCGTCACTGCTGGAAGTCTTTATTGGACCTCAAGTGTCTGCTGGGGCGCCCCCCCCCCCTTCCCCCATCTTTCTCCAGTTCTTGCTTTCTCCCTCAGTGGAGTTTTCGTTCTACTTCCAAGCCAATGAGGTCAGGAATGTATTGGCAGCCAGTTACTGATGTTCCCCCTGCGCTCCAGCTCACTGTTCATATGAAGAAATGCTGATTCTGCCATTAATGCTAGCATGTTTTGAATACTGTGTTTGCAGTCTTTGGCCCAAAACATATATATGCAAGTAGATTAAATGTGTCGTTGCCACACATGTACGTATTCTCAGTTTTGCCACAAGGGGTTGTTCCATTTTGAAGTTCAGCTAGTGTCATGATATAGCAGTAGTTTGAATAGATGGGATTGTGTGTGTGTGTATGTGTGTATGTATGTATGTATGTATGTTTGTTTATGTATATATACATACATACAGTCAATCATGGCCAAAAATATCGGCACCCTTGGTAAATATGATCAAAGGCGGCTGTGAAAATTAATCTGCATTGTTAATCCTTTTGATCTTTTATTTAAAATATTCTCAAAAATCTAACCTTTCATTGGATAATAAGAATTTAAAATGGGGGGAAATATCATTATAGAAATAAATGTTTTTCTCTAATACACATTGGCCACAATTAAGGACACCCTTTTATTCAATACTTCTTGAAACCTTTATTTGCCAGTTTAACAGCTCTAAATTTTCTCCTATAATGCCTGATGAGGTTAGAGAACACCTGACAAGAGATCAGAGACCATTCCTTCATCCAGAATCTCTCCAGACCCTTCAGATTCCCAGATCCATGTTGGTGGTGCTGCTCTTCAGTTCACTCCACTAGTTTTCTACAGGGTTCAGGTCAGAGGACTGGAATGGCTATAGCAGAAGCTTGGTTTTGAGCTCAGTGACCCATTTTTGTGTTGTTTTTGAGGTTTGTGTTTTGATTATTGTCCGGTTGGAAGATCCAAACGTGGCCCATTATAAGATTTCTAACAGTCAGTCAGTCACTTATTGATTTTTTTTTATCTGTTGGTATTTGATAGAATCAAAGATGCCATGTATCTAAACAAGATGTCCAGGACCTCCAGCAGAAATATAGGCCCACAACATCAAAAATACAGCAGTATATTTCATTGTACTCATGGGGTACTTTTTATATTTGCTGCAAAAAGCTAATTTTTAAGATTCATCTGACTATAGAAGCCAGTCCCGTTTGAAGTTCCAGTCGTGTCTGATAACTGAATATGCTGGAGATTGCTTTTGGATGAGCGAGGATAATTTTTCTTGAAACCCTCCCAAATAACATGAAGTGATGTAGGTGATGTTTGACAATTTTTTCTTTTATTATTATTATTATTTTTTTTTTTATTTAGTTAGGTTTTCTGACCCCGAGACTATTTTCTGCAATTCTCCAGCTGTGATCCTTGGAGAGTCTTTAGCCATTCAAACTCTCCTTTTCACCATGCATTAGGACGATATAGACACACATCCTCTTCCACGCAGTTTCATAACATTTTCTGTTGATTGGTAATTCTTAATTATTGCCCTGATGGAGGAAATGGGAATTTTCACTGCTCTAGCTCTTTTCTTAAAGCCACTTCACCAATTTGTAAAGCTCAATAATCTTTTGCTGCACATCAGAAATATATTCTTTGGTTTTTCTCATTGTGATGGATGATTAAGGGAATTAGGGCTTTGTTTTCCATCCTCTTTATATTTCTGTGAAACAGGAAGCCATGGCTGGATAATTTCATATTCATAATCACCCTGGAGTGCTTAAAATTGTGAATATGAATGGGAATATACTTCAGAGATATTTTTCTCATAAGAATTTCTAGGGATGCCAATAATTGTGTCCAACGTGTATTTGAGTAAAACATTTATTTCATAATGATATTTCTCCCCATTTTAAATTCTTATTATCCAATGAAAGGTTAGATTTTTGTGATTTTGTTAAATAAAAGATAAAAAGGATTAACAATGCAGATTCATTTTCACAGCCTTCTATAATATGAAAATTGCATTGATTAAAATAAATAAATATAATAAATATATAGTAATTAATTTATTTTATTTATTATTTTAATCAATGCAATTTTCATATACACACACACACACACACACACACACACACACACACACACTGATTCTAACACACACACACACACACACACACACACACACACACGAATCTATCCAAACTACTGCTCCATAATGATTTATATAATAAATATATAATAAAAATTTTAATATACATTGTTTTAATATACATTAATTATGTTTTATATAATATAATTTTGTACATTTTATTTTATAATGCAAATATTATATAAACTATAAAATAAAATTATTTTATTATATTAATAATTAATATATTAATTATATTATACAAAGTCTATAAATTATAATGTATATTACAAATTGAGTTCGTCAGGATTTTATGAACACAAACTTAGTATTAATTCTATAAATTAAATAAATGGCTATAAATATTTATATAATATATTTTATATAGAAATTATAATGCATATTAAAAATGTATGTGTATTACAATTAGTTTTGTCAGAATTTTATGAAATCAAACTTAGCATTTATTATATAAATTATATAAATCTGTTATTTTATTTTATATTTTATAAAGATGTAAAATAAAAAAATAAAGTCTATAAATAATAAAGTATATTATAAAGTTAATGTGTATTACAAATTGTTTTGTAAGGATTTTCTGAGTTAGCTTTACATGTTACAAAACATTTCTGACAGCTTCTGTTCCATACAAAAAAAAAAAAAGGGAAGGACATTTAGATATTACCTATTCATTTAGTTCTGTTCCAGGAAATCCTTTGCTTTTTTCACCAGACATTTTATAGCCTTCACTCACATAACAAAGAGGAAACATGACTTCTTAGCTGCTGATTTTCTGTAATTGGTATGTATTCTCATTTCTGTCATAATAAATAGCTGTGTCTCTCTTTCTGTAGATCTAATCAAGGAGGTGTTGAGCCTGGATGAGGAGATTCAGAAGTTGGCAGCTGAGCTGTATCAGCAGAAGAGTGTTCTCATCATGGGCCGAGGATACCACTACGCCACCTGCCTGGAGGGAGCTTTGGTTAGACCGCTTCCCTTACTCCTTTCACCCATCTAGCACTCACTCCCCTCCTTCCTCTGTTTCAAGTCTCCTTAAACCATGTGATAACTTCGTGGAAATAACAGACCCAAATTTAAGTCATTATAGCTCTCAAATTTCTTTAATAGCTCTCAAAAAATGGGGAAAAGTTCTTCAAAAATGCAGAATATGATCCCTTTTTTACATCTTACATTTAGTGTGAGATTGCTTTTAAAAAAAAAAATAATAATAATATTCTTATACTGTAAATGTCAAACTTTTAAAGTGATTTTTGGATGAACTTTCCCTTTAACCGAGTCTCTCACGCATCCCTCTATTCCTGATTTGAGGGTAATTTATACAGATTGAAACTATGCTGTTTCACGTTCAAGAATGAGCAGACGTGTACATCCAAGTCTTACAGGAAAGTAAGAGCAAGGAAGAAAATGACAATCTTAACTGGTGGACTTCAGAATTTTCCAGAAGCTTGGCCTCATTTAGCCTAACCACAGATAAACAGAGGAAGCAGTCTGACTGTGTTAAGAAAACCCCCACATACACTGGAAGTGAGGATGAATCTGTCATTGAGGCATTAGCAAGCTCTGACCACAAATATGTCCATATTGAACATATGTACTTTTAGGTATTTTTTTCTAAAATAAAAACTAAATGCTACCGTTTTTTATCTTTTTTTTATAGTTTGTTTTGCTTTATTTTGCCTTTTGTGTGTGTGTGTGTTTTGGAGCTGACAAAATTCATAGTTATTGGTTTGGTAATATTGAGAATTGGACCTTAAAATAAAGTGTGACTGTTTTTTTTTTTTTTTTTAGTTTGGGTTTTACTTTGCTGTGCTTTTTGTTTTGCTTTTGAATTTTCTTCATTTTCCTTTTGTTTTTGCTTTGCTTTTACTTTTTTTGTTTTGCTTTGTTTGCCTTGCCTTTCTTTTGCCTTTTTTGTTTTGTTTTGGTTTTTGTTTTACAGTGCTCTTTTTTTCTGTTTTATTTGTATTTTGTTAAATAGTTCCCATCTAGTCAGTCTTTCCATGTTAAAGCTTGTGTTTGTGGGTCATTTAGAAAATTAAGGAGATCACGTACATGCATTCAGAGGGGATTTTGGCTGGAGAGCTGAAGCATGGGCCGCTGGCTCTAGTGGACAAACTCATGCCTGTCATCATGATCATCATGAGAGACCACACATACACCAAGTGCCAGAACGCACTGCAGCAGGTCGTGGCGAGACAGGTAAGAGCCATTCAAATGTTCACATTTATCATTACTGGATTTGCATGTCCTGAAGGTAGTGCTACTGCTAGTAAGATATAAAATAGTTTAAAATTCCGTAGTACAATAATTAGAGATGCTGTACCATTCACAATTCAGTATGCCAAAAACACGCAAGGATAGACTGAATTAAAAGCTTCCTATATAGAGACAGCCCTAGCTGGATGTGGTTATGTTTCTATTGTAGGGCCGTCCGATCGTGATCTGTGATAAAGATGACTATGAGACCATCAAGAACTCCAGCCGCACCATCAAAGTGCCTCACAGTGTGGACTGTCTGCAGGGAATCCTCAGCGTCATCCCGCTACAACTGCTGTCCTTCCACCTCGCTGTGCTCCGCGGATTCGACGTGAGTCTCTTCTCCACTCGCTTGCATCTCACCTTCTGATAAATAAATGCTATTATTCAGCAATGACACATTCAATCAATCAAAAATGACAGTTAAGACTTAAATTGCTACACTAAAGTTATTTTAAAAGTTCTAAATTTAAAAAGATTTTTTTTTTTTTCCAATTGGACACATTTTTCTATACTTGTGTCACTTTTGTCACACAGTGAGCACAACAGCAGTCTATGTGGGATAAACTGTGGATCATTTGTCATTGCCTTGGCACCAAATGATTTCAATGATCTTTCTAATTACATGAATTCTTTTCTCAACACCACCAAAACTCTATACACCTAGAGGCCAATTTGCATGTTTACATACTGTTAAACCTAAGTTAAAGGAACATAACATAATACAACAGTGAATAAAACATCAATTTACTACAATTCCAGAGTAATACATTATTGAAATATATTCTGAATGTTAAAAAAAAAATGAAATGCTATCAAAATCGTTAGATTTAAGTGAACAGCTACACAGTCATTTGATAACTTTACAAATCATTCCTAATTTGTCTCCTTTTGTAGATATGGTAATGTAATGTAAACATTGACTACTGTATGTAATATTTATTGCAGTGAGTTCTAAACCAGTAGAAAGGTGTCATTCTTGGCTTGTAATGGAATTTTACAAAAGTACTACCTGTTGTTAGTGTTTTTAGGTCATTGTTTTTTGTTGGCTGACAATCTTTGCTAGTGTTATGGAAGAATGAGTTGATTTGAGACATGTATGAAGTGTTTTAGTGCATTATGAATGTGCAGTTAACTGCTGTGGCAAGATGAAAGCTGTTAAAGAGCTGCATAATTCTTTTCACCAGTATCAATATCACAGAAAACTAATACTAGCCTACAATTATTTAACAACAACAACAACAACAACAACAAAAAAAAAACACTCAAGCTCACCAGAGACGAGTAAACAGTCACCGGTTAAATACAATTATTATAACCAATAGGAGAAAGAAAGTACAGTAGAAGAAAAAAACAAGAAATAGATTGTATGAAGTAATCAAATGTATAAAAACACTTAAACTGAATGTATATTTCTTATTAAAGTTAAAAAAGTGATTTTAATCAAGAGCAGTGAGAGATTTGATCTATTTTGTTATTTGATTAACATGAATCCCAGACAGAAGGAATATTAGACTGCTGTCACTTTAAGAGCTGCCCGGTTTCAATATACTGCTATACGTGTTTTCTTTCTCAGCTGTTTGCTTTCACTTAAGACCTAAATTACTGTTTATGAGAATTGTTTAAGAGTGTGTTTACGAGGATACTTGCAAAGACGTGCATTTTGAGTTATAGGAGTGTGTGGCAGCAAAAATAACTCCTGTTCAATACTCAGTATCAAAAAAATTGTTTCATGTTCAGTACATATTATGCCATATTACTTAGTGTGTTGTTTTTATTTCTTCTTTTCTTGCTCTACACAGGTGGATTGCCCAAGAAACCTGGCCAAGTCTGTGACTGTTGAGTAATTGCTTCCTGATCGATGCCTCAAACACACACACACACACACACACACATACACAGACAGTACAGACTATCAAAGACATGAAGATATTTGAAGATGTTGGGTAGTTGATTCTTTATAGGTGATTAAGATATTTGAAGATAGGGTTTTATACATGGCGGTGTTTTTGTTTGTGGTGAAGGTGATGGAGTTGTAGTTGTATGTCGATTTCACTTGGACGACTTCTAGATGCTTCTACCCCCATGTCGAAGCTCCGTTCATTTTCGGAACACAATTTAAGATATTTTGGATGAAAACCGGGAGGCCTGTGACTGTCCCATAGACTGCAAAATAAATAACAGTGTCAAGGTCCAGAAAAGTTATTAAAGTCTCGTCAGAATACTCCATCTGCCATTGGACGTGCAATCTGCATTATATGAAGCAATGGGAACACTTTTTGTAAGCGAAGAAAACAAAAATAACTACTTTTTTTTATAATTCCTTTGTCAACAGTCTCCTCTGTGTCTCTCCATATCACCGTATGATGTGTATGCTCTTCTGTGTCATCCGCGCCACAAGGATGCGCTGTTTCTACGTGTATTTAGCTTTGATTTGAAATAAAACAGTGCATTATTGTGGCGTGGATGATACAGAAGAGCAAACACAACATACGGTGATATGTTTATACGTGTGTTTAGGTTTGATTTGGTAATTATTTTTGCTTACAAAAAGTGTTCCTGTCGCTTCATATAATGCAGATTGCATGTCTGATGGCAGATGGAGTATTCTGACGACGACTTTCATACCTTTTATAGACCTTGACACTGTTATTTATTTGTCAGTTTATGGGACAGTCACAGGCCTCCCAGATTTCATCCAAAATATCTTAAATTGTGTTCCGAAGACGAACAAAGCTTTTACGGGTTTTGGAACGACATGGGGGTAAGTGATTAATGATAAAATTTTCATTTTGGGGTGGAGTATCCCTTTAATACATCATTGGAATGTTTTTTAATACTGGTGGGCTAATAGTTTACAATATGGTTCAGTACTTGTATTTAAGATGTTTAAAACAAGAATAAGCATGTAAACAATGGATAGTAGTATATTTATCAAATAAAATTAACCTAGACGCATAAATGCATTAATTAATGCAAATAACTAATGATAAACAAACTGTAAGATTTTCATTTTATTATTGTTGCAAAGAACTGAATGAAAAATAGGGTAAAATATCAAGGTCACAGTCAGGTTAAAGGACTACTATCCCCAGTCATCTACATGAAGGGTCAAATATGAAGTGAATGTATTATCTGATCATGTTTTAGTCAAGTTTCTATGTGCTTTTGCCAAATTGGGACACAGAGGAGATCTACTGGTATGTTAAACATCAACCATTTCGAAATGAAACATTTACATGAAGAGAGCGGGATGTTTGAATGTTGCATTTTGAAGTATCGCCTATGCTTCCCACAGAAAGTCAGTTCAGGACGTTTTGAACCCAAACTTGCACTGCAGTACTGTGCCTGTAGTTACTGTATGAGTATCATATTTATAATAATCAGTTACTGAGATTCATCCGAAGGTATACTTGTGTGGTGTACTTTTTGGCTTCCATTCTTCAATTCTTTTATTGTAGAAAATTCAGAGGCCTTGTTACAGAGGAGACGGTGAGTGTCTCTGGTTTACAGTAGTGCTGCCAAATGAGTGGACTGCCCCATACAACGCCATCGATAGTTATGATTGTTTCCATGGGACCATTTTGTTGTCTTTTGTCTTTCTCTTATGTTTTATTTTTATTGGGTATAGAAGGTTTATATTTTATAAACTACATTATTTGCAATTAAAATGCTTATGTACTTCCTTTGACCCAAATATTGTGATTTCTAATTTTTTTTTAATTACATTTTGTTGTGCATAAAATCAACATGAATAAAGATTTCTATCATCTGAATCTTTTGTTCAAAGCACCAGATGGGCATGATGAACCAAAAATATCTACTATTAATAACATGTAACCAAAGGTTGAAGAAGGGTCATATGGGGCAATAGCTCTAAAGGTACGAGTATAGTCCTGTGCTTATATTTTTGAAATGATTAAGATATGCAACTCATGGAAAGGGTTTCGTATATTTCACAGGCTTATATACTAGCATTGCTCTTTGGTCGGTGGCGCACTGAACTGCTTTGCTTCTATGGTTTACAATAGCATCTTAAGTAAGTGTAGATTTATCTTTTCATCTTGAAGGTTTGTGTGGTAGGTAGGTTTTTTTTTTTTCTTCTTCTTTCTTTCTTTCTTTCTTCTCCAGATCAGTTCTGCCATCCACATCCAGCAACTGTTTGGCGACACATCCAACAAAAGGATGTCCGGCATCAAGGCCTTAATCACTGTTTAAGGTTAAAGTATCTCATAATGTGTTTTGGATCTGTGTGTGTATAGGATTTACAGTTATGATGAAAAGAGTTAATAAAACATTCAGTCTTTCTCACTCTCTGGTTGCTTTCATTCAACTTTGGCCAAGTTATACAGTGAAGAAATGCTTTGTTGGAATAGGATACAAAATAGGGCATGGAACTCCTTCAGAAGTTCTCTCTCTCTCTCTCTTTCAGCAAATGGCCAGTGAATGGAGGTGCATGTCCTTGTTAAAATTAAACAAAATAATATGTGTGCCATTTTTTTTTTTTTTAAACATGCAATTCACATAAAAAATAAACACATTAAAATATATACATTTCAAATTTAGCCTATTACTTTAAGGCTAGCTAGATGGGGAATTTTTATTTTATTTTATTTTATTTTTATTATTTTTGTTCAATATTTTTAGAAACCAAATCAGTTTTAATTGTTTTAAAAAGTTTAGTAAAAAAAAAAAAAAAAAAAAAAGATGGAAAATGAAAATGAATAAAATGTTCCTCATGCTGTAGAAAGGGTCCAAATGATGTTATTTCATAGCTGTCGCAGTTTTATGGGATGTCACATTTTCTGTAATATTTCAAAATGTTGGTGTTAACAGAGTTAATGCTATGCTAAATTTCATCCAAATAGAATGGTTTCTGTACTTAGCAAAAAATGTCTGTACTGCACCGAACTGAATATCAGTTCATAAAGAGGTGGATAGAGGATATAGAGCAGTTCTAGTGGTCTACAAATGTAAAGCTCAGTTTGATTAATCAACCAGTATTTGATATTTTTGAGTATATTTGATTTGAATTCAACCTTTAACACATGCAGCGAGACCCTGGATTTGTGTTATAGTTTGCATTGCATCACAAACGGAGGATCTGTCTTTATATTCAATACATTTTTTAACTTTTTTTTTCTTAAAAAAGTTCTTTTGAACTCGACATGAAATGCATTGCTATTTCAAAACAGATCAGAACTCACTCATTGACTCTTGTTACACACTAATAAATTATGGTTGCTCTCTAAAATATATCAAAAAGCAGTCATGAAAAAAAAAAGTCTGCAAGCTTTAGGTTATAATATTACTTTAGGTTTTGACTAAGATCTTACTGTTATAACCATGTAATAGCAAGTGGGCCCACCGGTGCACCAGTGTCTTAAAGAACCATTTTCCACTATAAAGAAGCTTTTGTGCATTGCAATGACATTTACACAAACATGGAGATCTCCCACTCCACTGAAGCCATAGACTCGCACTATTTTCCGCTCCTTTGATGCCAAATAGTAACCAGAGTTTTGATGATCTGAGCTGTATGTCTTTCTAAAGTGGTGTTCTTCAAGAGCAGGAAAACATTTAAGCTCTGACTCTTGGCAGTGTGGATGGATGGATTGGAGCTGGAGCTGCGTCATGGTTGTTGATGACTGGATTGCTTTATTGGCCAGAGCTGAAAGTGGGTCAGGGAGTATGATGCTGAATGCAAACTCCACTGAATGTCTAAAGAAAGAAAGGTCTGTCACTCACAGCAACTCATCTCTGACATGCCATCCACTTCATATGCGGTCGCTTTGTCAGTATGGGTAATCTGCCAGTTTACTGCCAAGTCTGAGCTCCGTTTAACTCCCTTGGGTGGGTAAATTCACTCTTTCTCCAGCCACAGCTTTTTCTTGTTTGGATGCAATGTCTGCCAGAAACATAAATGTAAATATTACATTGGCCTGGTTGCCCTTTAAGTAATAATTCATCCAAACCAGCAGGGAGACTATAATAATGGAACACCTTTCTTGCGAAACAAATTTTGGCCAGTCAAAATGCTTGAGAAATTGTGTTCAACAATGTTTCTGTGGTAACAACATTGAAGTTTTATTATCACAAGACTGTGATATTTCGTTTTTATACAACAGTTCTACAAACAAGCTGTTAATATCTTGCATTTCAGACCTTATTTGGTCAGATGGTTTGTATATTTTATTTCTCTGCCAAAGGTTCCAAAACAAGCCAAAGCATTTGTGTGTGTTTTTTTTTTTTTTTTTTTTTTGTTTGTGTGTGTAATTAAGCTGAATAATGGGTCGGTTTGGGTTTTTGTTTATTGTTTGAGAATGGGGAGCAGCAAATGTCATTTAGTAATCATTTCAGTCCAGTGGCACTCCAGGTTTTACATTTCTGGCCCCCTTGATGTGTAGCTGTAAAATCGTCAAAGCAGGTACCTCTTTTAAAGAAATCCTTTATTAATTGTGACTATTACAAAGTAAGCCTACTTTATAATAATTCAGGCATAATATATTCATCATGTCATGTCATTTTCATGTGACTTACTGCCATTCACAACTCCTCTCCCATGGCCTGTACATCAGATGCACACTTCAAAATTTAATTGGAAATAGTAGTTGATCTGGGTACATTTTGCCTATTGTTTTATGAATACAAATGAACTTTTTTCACATAGGCTATTGTTTTTTTGCCTATTAAAGTACAGAAGCATGCATATTCAGATGCAGCAATGATTCCAAATTACATGACAAAAATTATAGTTAGTAACGTAATCCATTACATTACTCATTTAAGGTAACAATCAGACTACTTTTAAATTACTTTTGACCTAACATGAAGTTTTAAACTTTACATTACATCAGTGTTTCTCAAACTGTGTTTTGTGAAGGAACTGCAGGGGATTCATTAGTTTTATGAAAAGCTAATAATAAATACACTTAATAAAATATAAAATAAATCATTTTAAATTACAACATCAAAATGAAACACTTACTAATTTTTTTTATATATATATATATATATAAAGGGATTCGCTGCATAAGAAATAACACAAATGTGTGCATTTTATTGTGTTTGAAAGACAAAAGCTTTACAAAGACATAATAATACAGAGTTAAATAATCCACTGAGTGATAATTCAAATAAAAATTTATGTTTATCAGTAGTTGATGCACTGTTTAAAAGTAGAGAAAACACTGAAAACTAAAATAATTCTTGTAAATCCAGTGGTCAAATGCTATGTGGCCTCTCAATTTTCTGTGTAATTATAGCCACCTGACTAGTGACTGGTCTTTGTGTGAATGTTCATAAAACAGAAAGACTTTCTGAATTTTTATACAGTCAGTGGTAGTCTATTTTAGACTTTAAAATGAGGGAGAATCAAATTCTGATTTCTTATATTTACTTATATTACTTATATTTTTGGAATCTGTTTATGTAAACCAGATTATATGTAATCAGTTATTACCCAGCACTGCTCACAGTGTGTGGTTAGACAATATATTTGACATTAATAACTGTAGGAAAAACAAGGAGGTAAAGAGGAGTGAAATGAGAAGGAATGATAGGATAAGAGTGAAGAAAACAGATAAAACATGAATATCAGGGTCAAAGACCGAGAGAGACAGAGTTGAAGGAACACCAACTAAACAAATCATCACAGTTGATTTTCATAATCGATCCGAACACAAAAGAGGTTACACAGGTCTCATGGGTTCCTCTGCTCTGCTGGAGAAAATGCATCCTAATCCCAGTTTATTTTTCCAGCAGAGTTTAATTTGCTTATCTTTGGCTGCGTTTGAAACATTTCATGCCAAACCTTGCTGAGCTTGTGCTTGTGACGCCGACTAAAACTGCCTTTTGAAAACGTTTGTTTTCTTATTTTCTTTTGAAATTGAACACATCTATGATGGTGAGAGTGGTTTAAAGTTTCTGTCTCATGAGATGCCAGCTTTCTGTGCACATGTTGACAGAGCGGACTAAATTACACCTGGTCTAAAGGGGATTAGTTAAGCAGAGATGGCTGATAAAAACAACACAGGCCAAGGAAGAAATTAATTGTAACAATTTTGTTGTTTCTGTGAGCAGATTTAAGATCATAAGTTGTTTAGATTAAATTGTATAATCAAATCCAAGTAACCTATGTTATTTCTCTTTTCAAAACTGATCTAAATGTTGCCAACCCTGTGATTATACAGTAAAAATGTTTTGGGGTTGAATGTTACAAGGTCGAAAATCAGCAAGACAAGTCAAGTCAAGTCAAGACCGAGACCAGAGAGGGTAGAGTCCGGGTCAAGACCGAGACCAGAGAGTCGAGACCGAGACCAGAGAGGGTTGAGTCCGAGTCGAGACCGAGACCAGAGAGGGTTGAGTCCGAGTCGAGACCGAGACCAGAGAGGGTTGAGTCCGAGTCGAGACCGAGACCAGAGAGTCGAGACCGAGACCAGAGAGTCGAGACCGAGACCAGAGAGGGTTGAGTCCGGGTCAAGACCGAGACCAGAGAGTCGAGACCGAGACCAGAGAGAGTTCAGTCCGGGTCAAGACCGAGACCAGAGAGTCGAGACCGAGACCAGAGAGGGTTCAGTCCGAGTCGAGGCCGAGACCAGAGAGGGTTCAGTCCGGGTCAAGACCGACGAGGCCAGAGAGGGTTCAGTCCGGGTCAAGACTGACGAGGCCAGGGAGGGTTCAGTCCGAGTCGAGGCCGAGACCAGAGAGGGTTGAGTCCGAGTCGAGACCGAGACCAGAGAGTCGAAACCGAGACCAGAGAGGGTTGAGTCTGAGTCGAGACCGAGACCAGAGAGGGTTGAGTCCGAGTCGAGACCGAGACCAGAGAGTCGAGACCGAGACCAGAGAGGGTTGAGTCCGAGTCGAGGCCGAGACCAGAGAGGGTTCAGTCCGAGTCGAGGCCGAGACCAGAGAGGGTTCAGTCCGGGTCAAGACCGACGAGGCCAGGGAGGGTTCAGTCCGAGTCGAGGCCGACGAGGCCAGAGAGGGTTCAGTCCGGGCCAAGACCGACGAGGCCAGAGAGGGTTCAGTCCGGGTCAAGACTGACGAGGCCAGAGAGGGTTCAGTCCGAGTCAAGACCGAGTTCAGAGAGGTTGGAGTCCAAGACAAGTCCAAGTCCACATAAGGTTGGGTCTGAGACAAGATTCAAAGAAATCTTCAAGAATATGTAAAATTGGCACCATACTCAAACAGTATATCAAATATACCATGGCATGTACACTGTATTTTATTTACTTAGAGTGATATTGGTTTAAAAAATTTTATCAGTTAAGGGTAAAAAGACCACATAGTAGGTGGTGTAAACCCAGCAACATAGTGTTGGCCCAGATCGGTCCACATCTGGCCCGTGTGAAATCCACCCAGGCTAGATATGGGCCGGATCTGGGCCAAAACTAATTGCTGTCTGGGAAGGTAATTTTATTACAATTATGACTTGTTACTTGCCAGTATTAAGTGCTCTTGTCCACATAACAGCATCGTAGCAATATATTTATTTATTTATTTGTTTGTTTATTTAACAGGGACAATGCAGTATAACATTGCAACTATTTCAAAAATTATTAAAACAATAATCACATAAAAAACGAAAAAAGAGTAAAAAAAAAATGTGACTGTATACATCCACATAACATTTCTAGTACAAGTAACATTACTGTACCACTATACCTGCATATGTTCAACTGTAACAACTTTTACATAACTTTTAACCTTTAAGCTTAACTAATGACTGCTAAACCTTATGATGTCTTGATTTATGTGCACTTTAAGAAGTTGTGAAGATTACAGATGGGCATAATTAATTTTTCAGAAATATAGTGAGGAGACCATCGTGCTACCCAACCGAGCACGATGTGGTCTCATGATCAATCCACCCCGACTAAAAATTCTCTCTATACTGGTGCAGAGGAAGCAGGGACTGACAATAGTTTCACTGCTAGCGCATGCAATTGGGGATATCTATCCTTGATTCCTTGATTTTAGACCAGAAGACAAGTGCTGTGTCACTACACAGATCCTGAATGACACTGACATATTTACTTATCTGATCCGAGATACTAGCAGCCACCATAAGGTTACGCTGGCTTTTGTGGGCTTTGTAGCAGGCTACTAGCCATGGCAGTTTCGTTGGTGGTAGAGAATTATTTGATGAAGAATCATCTGCATTCATCTGCTGAGTAGCTTCACCATCTGCCACAGCCTCTGCCACTCTCTACAGCTAAGATCAAGGTATCTTAATTGCATAATACAGTTTTGCATCAGTATTAGGATGAGTTTTACTGAGGTCATCAATAAAAAATAAATCATCATATTGAAAACTATCGTATTGAATTTAATGGCAATTTAAAGATATTGCAATACATTTGTGACCCTGTCTATGAAATCCAGACTAAAGTCTCATAATCTAATTAAGAGCATCACAACTTAATGATTCACAATGATTTTAAGCTTTGACGTGGCCTTACGCAGTCAGTATTAAAATACCAAGGCTATATTTTTACAGAATGCTCTTTACCTCATGTACAGTAGGATGATTTGTGTAGAAAACATTAGCCTAATTCACAAAATAATGATATATTATTTATATATTATTTTATTATATATTAATATATAATAGTCCTCTTTACATCTTTAGTGATGAAGCATCACTGTTAGTAACATCCAAGTCAATCCAGTTCAGACCAAATTGCAGATCAAACATTGCAGAAAGAAAGTACACATCTTGGTAAAAAGGCATGGGTGCTTCACACTCTCTGCCCATTTTAGCCTTCACAAATGTTCCTGAAAATCTTCTTTGTAGAGATGTGTGAAGGGCCTTAATTAAAGGCTGGCACTGTCCTTTTGTCTCATCCATTTTCAGAAGATGTGTGTTTAGCTCTAAAACAGTAGGAACCACCATGCTTATGGTCACAGACTTTTCACCTTGTGTTAGGTCAGTTGCTTCTGAAAATGGTCCAAGAATTGCACTCAGCTCTTGAAGTTGGATCCATTCACAGAATGTAAAACACCACATTTTCAAATTCTTTACCATAGACCTCTGCCAGATTTTTGTAGTCAAGACTTGTGATGGCCTGCATCTGCTTGAACGTTGAATTCCAGCATGTAACATTCGCCACTGGTATTGACTTCCCACTGCCAAAAGTAGCTTTGAAGCGGTTCTTGAAAGTAGTGCTGCTATGCAGTAAAGAAGTGAGCTTAGATGCTTTTGCTATGGCCAGGGATATGAATTTGGCTTCCTTCAGCCCCTCACTAATCACCAGCTGAAGAGAGTGGGCAAAGCATGACAATCGCTGTCTTGCCCTGGCCATGTCTAACAAGGTTTCTTGGTTTCTGTATAAATCCTCCCACAGCTCCTCATCAATCCAAGCTGTCCATTTCTTCCTCATTGTCATCTGCAGGGTCAACAGATTGCTGAGGTAACTTCAATTTAAAGGCACATTTCATCTTTGCCACGTTATCTGTTATGATGTAACCGTAAATTAAATTATTTTCTCTGCCCTTACAATTTTTGCACGATTCTCTCACTTACTAAGTTTTGCAAGCGTGAGGGGGAGGGCAGGTCCACCACCTTCTTGTAGCCAATCACATGAGGCTCTCGCTGACTCTCCATTTACTCTTATCCAATTGGTACAATAAACACATCATATGCCAAAACATTAATCTTCATTTAGTTCCGAGAAGACGCCTCACGCGTCGGCTGTTGAGAATGCGCTCAGGACAGTTCGGTCATTGCGGTGAAAATAATAGGTAAAAAACCATATAAATACTGTTCAGTTTCTTGCACAGACTGATTGTTTTGTGTCTTTACACATTAATGTATCGTCATGAGCTGCAGGGTTTAATTTGGTGTTGTTTGTGTATGTTTTTTTGACTCTCAAAGCCGTGATTCCCATTCACTACCATTATATGACTGACAGACTGCAACGGTTTGAGTTAAAAATCTTCATTTGAGTTCTACTGAAGAAACAAGGTCACCTACTTCTTGGATGCCCTGGGGGTAAGCAGATACACATCAAATTGTCATTTTTGTGTGAACTATCCTTTTAAGCTAATAAGCCCATATGATCCAATAGAACTGTGGAAAATCCTCAAGCAACATTAGAAATCAATTTGATTAACCTTTTAGTTAAGGAGGGCGTGCACAAGAGCAGAAAATTTGCTGCCTTTTTAATGCACAAGTGTGAATGTACCGGGGGGAGAGAGGGCAGGTGGCCTTCTGTCAGACATTTTTGGGGGGAGATGCTCAGTGTTGAGACTGTCATCAGTCATTATATCTGTATTCATTTTATTATTTAATTAAACAAGATTTGGTTTTCTCTGTGACCATTTTGGCCTACTATGTTAACAGTAAATATATTAAAATAACACAGTTGAGACAAATAATGTAGCAATGTGACTTTCTGGAAAGCATTGCTGCATTATTTGTCTCACGGGTGTGGGAGAGAAACTGGCAGGACCGGGCTATACGGGGAGGCTGCAGACCTGGAGCAGGCAGATCTACGGCCCAGACAGTTTCACGGCCCAGGCATTTTTACACCCCTGTTGTTCCTGATGCATCCAGTAGGTAAAAGATTAATGTCCTTTAAAATATCATCCCATGACACATTATTTACTGTCAGTTTCTTGTGATTCATGCCAAGAACAAAATTTGTTTGTAAATGAGATTTTCCCCCTGTAACAGAGTTGAACTCATTACAGTATACATGCCATTTTGGTAACACTTAATTTTAAGGTGTCCTTGTTACACGTCACACATACTTACTATTATAATAACAATAAATTATGCATAAGTACATGCAAGTAACCCTAAGCCAAACCCTAATACTAATCCTAACCATATAGTAAGTACATGTAGTTAATTACTCAGTATTTAAGTGTATAACTACACTGTAACAAGGACACCTTAAAATAAAGTGTAACCAACATTAAATATAATAAAGACTGTAGGAGAATGTTATTCTTTTCGAACCATCTGGTCACAATTTTCATCACACCCTTAAATATGACGTCAGAAAACTCGAACCATTATTTTTAAAGGGGAAAATGTCACAGTATAACAGGGTTGAACAAAAAGACTTTAGGGCAAAGATTCACAACACCCATGAAATGCATGCAAAAAGAAAACCAATATGACTTTTATGACAACATTTTATTTCAAAACAAAAGAACAGTTAAAAAAGTAAAAAACAAATAAAACAAGCAATGTAGTCATGATCTGAGTCATTTAGAGAATGATTCATTTACATGATTCCTTTGAAAAGCATATAAGATTTAACATGGACATATATGATTTCTCTGATGTTAATTACCCATAAAACCTTCATCAAAACCGGGTTTGGGAGTCATAGAAACACAACATTGGCATCATAGTGGCACTGCAATAACTTAGACTCAACAGAAAATGACAAGGGCTCTTTAGAAGCAAAGGATTGTGGAAATTGACACTGTGATGAATTATGACAATATTATATACAACATGTAATTATGAACAAAAACAAACTCATCTATCAAATGTGTTGGATTCAGGGTTGTAAATAGTTTTTTTGGCAGAACTCATTTCCAATGTGAAAAAGCTATTTGTAATCTTCTGCTGTGGTTATTCATGGTGGATAAAAAGCAGAGGCTATAGAACTCCTGCTGGGAGATCTTCATTTGCTTCTGCATTATTTAAAATCTCAGTCATGCCTCAACAATATATTTTTTTAATAATGCATCCATACACCTTTATGACTGTGACGTGAAAAGTAAGGTGATGTTGCTTAGTTTACATACATTTCAGATTTTTCTTTAAAGTTTCAAGTCCGTGCCCATAAACACCTTAATCTCTTCAACATATCTCATCCTAAAGAAACAGGTCAGCCAAAAATGAAAACATTTTTGAATGAAAAGTTTATCATCATTGAATAATAACAGAATTTCTATTTTTGGATTAACTATTCCTTTAATTCATTTTGGTCTGGTACTTTGTAAATAAATTCAAAGACCAAAAAGCAACATGATCCCCATCCCGATCAAAGCCACTAAAATCACTATTGCACAATTAAATGTCAATTACCTGAACAAGCAACAGCCATATGCCTTCGTATGGCAAGACATTTTAACAAAAAATAAAAAAATAAAAAATAACTGTTTGTGAAATGGTTGAATTTTGCAAATACATTTAGTTTTTTGAAAGAAAACCTTTTCATCAAACACAACTGGGTCTCATTTACTTACTGCAGGAACAGACATTTTCATGCAGAAATTGTGATTCATCAGCATATTCTTTACAATAAATGTATAAATAAATTTACAAGAAAATGTAGAACCAACTAAAATCATGTCTACTTCCATAGAGTGCATTTGTGCCCGTCCACTTTTTTCAGCAGCTCTGGGTCCCAAAGTATTTTTCCCATTCATTTTTTTTTTTCAATAGGGATTTTTAAAAAGTCTTTGTTAAAGCATTATAAGCCATGAACCAAACCAACCAGTTATGAGGAGAATCAAAGCATTACAAACTTTTACTTGAAGCAAAAAAGTACAAAAAAAAAAAAAAAAAATTGGACAAAAAGAGTGAGGGAAAGAACTGCAATCTCATAAAATGGAAAAATATTCATTTTAAGTTAAATAGTTATATAAGGTTGTCTTTAAAGGATTATCAGTTCTTTTTAAAAATCGATTTCCCTGTGGAGAAAAAAGCTAAATTTCAATTAGTGCTGTCGAATGATTAATCACAATTAATGGCATCCAAAATAAAGGTTTTTGTTTACATAATATGTGTATGTGTACTGTGTATGTTTCTTATGTAAATATAAATACACACACATGCATGTATATATTTAAAAAATATATGTTATATAATATATAACTTATATGAATATAAATATATACATGTAAACATACATGTGAATATTTTCAAAATATATACTGAATGTGTGTGAAGTTTTTGTTTACATATTATATGTTTGTGTACAATGTACATATACTTAATGTACATAGTACACACACATATTATGTAAACAAACACTTTTATATTGGATGCGATTAATCGCGATTAATTTCTCAACACAACTAGTTTCCATACAAAGTTTTGAATTTAACACAAAATTGGAATATCATAAAACTTTTGCGTATAAAGCAAGTTTCAATCCAGTTAGTGTCATCACATGTCATTTTTTAGTTGAGCTTATAGGTTTTTTATGTGCATTTTTAGAATTTAGGTGTATCTTGGCATTTCCATTCATTTTTTTTTTTTTTGCCATTAATGCACATAAAATTAGGTGGATAGAAACATCTGAAACACCCAACTGTTGTGCTCTATTCTACATCAAATCCTTATATATAGATGGGTGTGTTTATGCAAATTAGTAATCTAGGGGACGCAGTCTTTCAACATTAGAAAGTTAAAAACCAATTCATGTGCATAGTTTTAAATCTGGCTTTTTTTTTTCTATGAGTATAAGTGTGTATAAACCAATGCAATGTTTCGTAAATGAGACCCAATGTTTAGTTTTTGCCACTTAATGAAGATTACCTGTATATGGTGATGCTTGTCAAAAACGTGCATATTTTTCTCAATTGCTCTGAATGAGAAAGCTCCCAAAAAGTTAGTCATCTTTCCTCTTTTATGGAAATCTCCTTCATGAGATGGTCTCATGTGCATGCAATTGTGAAACATCCATGAATCCATTAATGGAACCAGCCACTTCCATTGTCAAAGCTTGGTTAAACTCACAAATGGCGCCTGCTGAGAAGCTCTGTAGGTGAATTTTCTGTTTCTTTGCGATGATGGCATGTGTGATTCTAAGTGTTGCACTCTGCAGAGTTTCATGATGGCTTGTGTTCCATTTCATTGTTCTATCAGAGGAGTAAATGCCCTTGATGCCACAGGTGAGTCTTTGTATTGAGCTTTATTGCGTTAGGCCACACAACAACGGAATTTTGAGGAGGATTTGGAACATTTATATTTCCTGTTTACTTCCAGTCCTCAGTAGTCCACTCAGATGTGCCGTATTACACACAAGGCCGAGGAGGTGGGCGATCTGGAGGAGGAGCTCTGCCTGGAGGCGGGGCTTGAGGAGGCGGGGGCAGCGAGTCAGGAGGGGATGGTGGAAGAGATGTGGCCGGAGAAAAGTAGAGAGAGTTAGGAGACGAAGGCCAGATGGGGGGTGGCGAATATGATGGAGGAGGAGTATTGGGTGGAGAAGGGTTGATGGCGTGAGGTGGGGGCGTAGAAGGTGCCGGGGGAAAGCCGGAGGACAGGGAGGCGGGTGGACTGTGTGGAGGAGGGGGCAGCTGGCCCTGAGGAGGGGGCGGGGTGAGGGTGTGTGGAGGGGTGTAGATGGGTGAAGAATGGTGGTTGTAGGATGGATAGCATGGAGGAGGACTAGACTTGATGCGAGTGAAGTTCATACAGCGACCCTGAGATAGAGAAAGACACAACAAATGATTTCAGAAAATCATGAAATTCAAGAAAATATGCTGCAATCTTTTCCCGCTGTCAAGGTGTTGCTATGTGGCAGCTGACATGGAGTTGTTAGGGTGTTGTGGATGGTTGCCAGGGTGTTGCTATGCAGTGTCTAACAAGTTCTAAGTGGTTTTTAGCATGTTGTCATACAATTGCTAAAGTCTTTGGCATTGTTGCCAGGAATCATCTATGTCGTAGATGATGTTAGGCTGCTGCAGGTGGTTGCCAGGGTGTTGCTATGTGGTGGTTTTTGTTAGGCTGCTGTGGGTGGTTGTCATGGTGTTGCTATGTGGTGGTTGTTGTTAGGCTGCTGCGGGTGGTTGCCAGGGTGTTGCTAGGTTGTGGCTGTTGTGAGGCTGATGATACTTTTTGAGCAATGTTTCCGGGCAACCAGGTGAGACATAGGATCCATGACTGATCTAAATTATCCAGATAGAAATTTGTTAACCATTCTCAATTGGAAAGTGCCCAAGCAACATTGCTCAAAAATGGTTGCCCGGCAACTTTGTTAGGCTATTGTTAGGCTGCTGTGGGTGGTTGCCAGGGTGTTGCTATGTGGCTGTTGTTAGGCTGCTGTGGGTGGATGCTATGTTGTGGATACCATGTTTTCAATGGTTTTCAGCTTGTATCCAGAGGAATATGTTTTGAGAGTTTTAGTGCTATGGTGTTCTGGGTCATTGTCAAGTTGTTGCTACAGTGGGTAGCATGTTTTGAGTGGTTTTTAGCATGTAACCATGCAGTTGCTACAGTTTCTGGCATTGTTGACAGGATGTTGCTATGTAGTGGCTGTTGTTAGGCTGCTGTGGGTGGTTGCCAGGGTGTTGCTATGTGGTGGCTGTTGTTAGGCTGCTGTGGGTGGTTGCCAGGGTGTTGCTATGTGGTGGCTGTTGTTAGGCTGCTGTGGGTGGTTGCCAGGGTGTAGCTATGCTGTTCTGGGTCATTGTCAAGTTGTTGTTATCCAG
Source organism: Cyprinus carpio (assembly GCF_018340385.1). NCBI lineage: Eukaryota > Metazoa > Chordata > Actinopteri > Cypriniformes > Cyprinidae > Cyprinus > Cyprinus carpio. The sequence continues at coordinate 23,189,658 of NC_056604.1, forward strand.
TGGATATCATGTTATGAGTGGTTTATAGCATGTTGCCATGTATTTGCTAGGGTGGTTGCCAGTACATTGCTCTGCATTGCTAACATATTCTAATGCATTTTTAAAATGTTGCAGTGAAGTTGTTAAGGTGACTAAAATGTTCTGAGTGGCATTTGGCAATGCAGTTGCTACAGTGTTCTAGGTGGTTGTCCGGTTGTTGCTTTGCAGTGTTATTGTATTCTTTGGGGTTTTAGCATGTTGCTATGCATTTGCCAATATATTATGGATAGTTGTCAGGGTGTTGCTACATATGCAGTGGCTAACATGTTGCAGTTGCTAGGGTGTTCTGTGCTAAGGCATTACTATGTGATTCATAACATGTTCTAAGTGATGTTTAGTATGTTGCCATGTTCTTTCTATGAAACCACTACAGCGTTATGGTAAACGGAAACTCTCAGAGCTTGCAAAATACCCGTAACATTTACTGGCAAAACACCTTTCATGGAATCATTCATTTTGCATTAGAAAACTAACACAGAGTTTGAGAGGAAATCAGCCTCAGAAGTCAAACTGTAAAAAACTTGTTTTGTGGCCATCATCTGGGACAACGTGACAGATTAGAAATGTGTGTTATGTTATTTGACTGCAGTTCAGATGCAGTGAATAAGCCAGGAGTATTAGTCTTAAATCTCTGAATGCATGTGGTTGGGCAATGGGCAGCAATCACAATGGACTTTACCGTCAATAAATAAGATGACAAACACACACACAGTGGCAGAATGCCATGCTGAGAGGTGTGCTGATCTTTTTGTCTGCTGTAGCTGTAGGAAGCTATAAATGCCAGACACGTTTTAATGATACACAGAGTAAAGCTTTTGGTTGTTTACAAGAAGCACTTATGGGAAATTAGAGAACTCTGTCCCAATTTCCTGTCAACTAATGAAGAACTCCAGGTTAGTTCCAGGAAACACACACAAGTTAAGAGTTAAGAGCTTATAGTATGTACTGTCATTAAGAACAACAATATCCTGAAATGATTTGGTATGTATAGCTCTATAAGACAAATGAGGTTACAGGGAGCAACTACTCATAGAAAAACAAGTAGAAGAAATCACAATAGCAAATGTGGAGGAACAGAAGACCCGCTTTATAGTATAGTTTTAGTTAAAGGGGTCATATGATGCGATTTCAATTTTTCCTTTTTCTGGAGTGTTACAAGCTCTTGCCGCATAAAGTAGATCTGTAAAGTTGCAAAGACTAAAGTCTCAAATACAAAAAGATATTCTTTATAAAATTTAAGAGTCAACCTAGCCCTCCTAAAATGGCTCATTCTGACACACCCCACATGTCTACATCACGATGTGGGAAGATTTGCATAATGCTGCCTAAATGTTCACGCAAAGAAAGAAGGCGTAACTTTTATTCTCACTGTTGCCGCCGCTGCCATGTTGTAGAGATGCTATGTGTCCTTGTGAAAGCAAAACTACTTTGTTTGGCCTTCCAAAAGAGGACACAACTAGAAATCAGTGGTTAAGTTGTATTTACAACACTGTTCCAGAACAGTTCAACCCAAATATTCAGATGTGTGCAGTACATTTAATGGAGGACTGTTTTCTGATCCTGGGAGAGTAGACTACAATGCCGGCTGTTCTGACTCACAGTCTGTAAGTACATTTACATATTTAAAGGATTTGCCACTGACGATTCGAACGTGAGTTTTGAGCATTGTAGAGTAGCACTTGTTTGTCGTTTCTCTGATCACAAATGCAGACATGGTTTTATGTTTACATGGCGCAATGCAACGCAATGCGTAAAAGGACAGTATAGTTTGCGTTTCTCAATTCCAGTCCTCGCACCTCCCTTCTCTTCACATTTTGTATGTTTCTCTTATCGCTTCAGACATTTGTTCTATTCGAACGTAAGTGCCCTGTGAAGTGGACATCACAGGATATTCCACCATGATTCCAGTTCGAAGCGAACATTTATGTTCCATTCAAAGTGCATTGAAGTGTGCGAGACGTGTGCATTAAATGGTATTTATTTACAGAGGTATATGATGTCACACTTGTCTGTGTGTGAAGACGTTGCACAGCGCAAATCTGTGAATGAATGTTCCGAAGTGAAGTAAACTTTCCCCTGCTCAGGGAGTAGGGAGCAACTGTGTAGAGACCATGTCAGTTGGAGCTTACTTCTGACGAGCTTATGAACAAAGAAAGACATGCAAAATATGCAGAGCTGGGGGACGCGAGGACTGGAATTGAGAACCACTGGTATTCAGTAGCTAGGACCACGCCACAAACAAGCTATGAAACTGTAAGTTGAACAGGGAGTTTGGGAAGAGTAGAAAGAGGATGAAGGGGTCGAGGGAATGGGCTGATGGTCAGGTTGATCAGGGCATCTAGAATTGATGGCTCAGCAAGACTCAGGGTGGGGGTACCGTCTCTAGCATATACTTAGGCCAGACAATTAGGACCCCCCGATACAACCTGAAAGAAAGATAATGTGGGATAAGGTTGGCTAAATGGATGAGAAAGGGAGGGAAGGGTGGGTTCGAGAGAACGAGATTAGCAGTATGGTATGAGGTGGCCCGATATATATGGAGGTTTCAGGAAGTCAGGTGATTGTTTGGGGCGTGCCCCTGCTCCTGAACATCTGTTAACCAATTAACTCCATTTGTCATTATAATCCATAATTATGTCCCCACTGGATGCAACAAATGCCTCATTTATAATGGGTTTTAATGTTTTTGTCTCAGTGCTCCGGGACACACGGCATCACATTATAGTAAGGGGCATAACATTTCCATCACATGCTTGAGGTATTCGGCCAATCACAAAGCACTGGAAAGCTGGCCAATCAGAGCACTCCTTGCAAATCAGAATGATGAGCTTTGTAAAAATCGATGCGTTTCAGAAAGGCGAGGCATAGAGGAGAAACAATAATGTACAGTATGTGGAAAATAATGTGTTTTTTGAAACTTAAATCCCATTAACCCATTTCATTATATCAAATACACAAAATAATGTTCTTTTTAGCAATGTCATATGACCCCTTTAAAAGAGCCAATCACATGTTTGGTTGCCTTGGAATAGGTGGTCCTGTCAGGAATGTGCATTTTTTTTTTCACTGGGATTTAAGCTAAATAACCTTCTTTTTTTAATGAATAATTGGGTTCCCAGATTTTATATGTAATTTCACATATTAATACATACTCTTGACAAAAAAAGTACATGTGGTGAATTTTAATTTTATGCCAACTTCAGAGGGACTTTGGAAGTTAAGAAGACACTTTTAATCAAACCATCTTTAAGTACACTTATTTTTTTTAATTATTAATATAATTTTGCATAATTATAATAAATTGACAACCTGTCAACTGAAGGGAAAAGAGGTATTTGAACTCTTGACATCTGGCAACCCCAAACATTAAAACTCGTGAAGGTCTATAGATTTTTTCCTCTTTTTGTTTTCTTTTTCTTTTTTTGCTTAAGAAAATATAGAGATTTTGATTTCATCTATATTTTAGTTGATATAGTCACAGTTAGGGTGTGTGTCCACCAAAGTCTGCCAATACTGTTGCTTTGGTTGTGCCTTCATTTCAGTATGTTCATTTACTACAGCAGACGCATGCAATCTTCTCTCCATCTCCACACTGTCTCTCTCAGAAGTAGTTGGGACAGCAGCCAGCCCTAGTTTCTTTTTAATTTTACAGTCGCCAGACCCTACAGTTTAAATAACAACATGCCTACACTCATACCGCTTCCTGTAACTGCTTAGATCAAAATTCCTCTTCCTCTGTTAAATGTCTGGTCTTTATTCCTAGACTTTTGTCTTATGCACTGATCAAATTCAAATTGATTATTGTCACCACTTACTCAACTTCAGAGTGCATAGAAAAATGACCACATTACAAATCAAAAACTTAACTATGGCTTCCTGTTGAAAAGGAAGTATTGATGTTTTTAACCAGTGCACATGTTAGACATATCTGCAGACAACAGGATAAGACTTATGTGTACTGCGGCCAACATAATAATGCAACTTTGCATTATTATCTGAAGTGCCATATATACCATACTTATGCCAGAATCAATAACTTTTAGAGAAAAAAAAAAAAAAAATCCATTATCTAAAATAAAAATGAAAAACTGGAGTTTAAAAACAACTGGGAAAAATACACATCTACTCTAAAAATACAATTATTTAAAATATTAACCAACATAACTTTAACTAATATTGCAAATAAGTAAATAAATTAAAGAAAAGAAAAAAAATCAAAGGTTTGATACCCCTGATAGAAAAATACAGATCTTAAATATCAATGGTCTAAAATGTAAATGGGCAGTCTGGAAGCAATTATGCATCACTGTACAGCTCAGTAAAATATCATCTGCTTGTAATTAGCAACAGATCCATGCTGTTCACTGATTTCGTATGTATGTAGCATCAGCTTGACCACACTGACTAGTTGGACAGACATATTTGGCAGCAACTTGCATGTTGACACACATCCACCAGAGTGCTGACTGTGCAATTTTTGGTAAGTGACTCAATTTACTGGGTAACACTTAAAGTTTTAGTAGTTAACATTAAAGTTAACATGAACTAACAATTAAAATACTTTGAAAGCATTTATTAATCTTATTTAATGTTAATTTCAACATGTTTTAGTACATGAAATCAGTAGTGGTATCTGATAGTATTATTTAATGGACCCGAGCTAACATGAGTTAACATATTTTTATTAACTAATATCAACAAAGTTTAAAAAATATTGTAAAATATATTTTTCATTCTTAGTTTTTGCTAGTTAATGCATTAGCTAATGTTAAGCAATGAGCTTTAAACTGTACCAATTACTGTTCAAAATGGGTTAAAGTTAGAAAAAAAAAGATTGCTGCAATTAGGTATCACAACTTAAAATTCAACATTGGAATAAGTAAATGTGTTGTTTCAACTTAAAAAAAAGCAAGTGTTCATGCTTGACATAAAATTATATGTTTAGTTAAGCTTAAATTAGTTAAGCTTAATTAAGTTAGATATTTACATAATTTAAATTTTTAAGTAGCTATAACTAATTGCAGCAATGTTTTTACATGAGGGAAAATTCACTAAACAGCATACTGTGCATATTTAGGCATACATATCATTACAATTTTGACATTATAGAGACTCAAACCCAGTGATAGAAAAATGCTATATAATCCCAGTAAAGCATGATAGATTGCAGTAGTCTGTTGAATCATTCATAACCTAGCATTGCAAGATGGAAAACTACACCACACTAATTGTGTTCGGTAGAGATTTTGTGGGTGTGTTTGTGGTGTTACATGATTTTCATGTTTGTTTTGGTAATTGGGTGCTAAACAATGCAAACTGTGCATGAAAAGAAACATCACTATCAATTTAGTCAATGACTGAAATTCTGTGTAATTTTGGTCTTTTGCTTCATGATGCATATATTTTTGTTTTGCTAACTTAATGTTTGTCAAAAGTAACACTTGATATACAGTATATACAGTTTTCAGAGCAATCAATCCACACATGGTAGTGTTTTGGATAGGTGAGGAAAGTGAATACTTCCTACATTAAAGATTACAATAGCTTTCAACAAAATGTTTGCAAAGCCCCTTAAAAAGTTAACTTGGACTAACTTTACATCCTGTACCTCATTATATAAGCAAAACATTTTAAAGCTGGCTTCAGATACTGGAATCTTCTGATGGGTTTGCCAGACAACAACATCCCTACTCGGGCAGCATAACTGTCTGTGTTTGCTTTACAGCTCACAGCTGTTTATCCGATGTAATGTTCTGCATATGCACCTTTATTATCATGTTAACTACCACTGCACCAAAAAGTATAAAACTAGATAGTTTGCAAGGAAGTCTAACATTATTTTGAAACAGTTTGTCTTTTTTGGGCTTTGATTTGGGCTACATGATATAGAATTTTTGGACATGATTCCATGGGCGCACCATGTGTCATGGGCATGGACATTAATATTGTGGTTTTCAGGGAAAGGATCATGTACAAAAGGTAAAACCAAGGTCCAAATAAATGTACATTGAAAACAGATATGTATTTTTAAATATTTTATAGTAGAAAAATTATAATACCTTGTTCTTTCTTCACTTGCAAGTGTTAAACCCTCAAGCTTTTATTTTTGGCAGAAATCTGCAGTTTCTGTAAAACAGGTTTACAAATACGTCTCATGAATTTTGTGAAATAAAAAAAAAAATGTTGGAAATTAATCAATGGGGCCCGTTGTGCTACCAAATGCATATTAAATTCACAGCACATCCAGAGATGTAGTTTGCTGCCATTATTTCATATACATTCACAGGTTTATTATGAAACTGTGGGTGAACAGATTAGATCATCCCGGGCCGTCAGACTCTACGTAATTAATGGGAAATGCTGCAAAATATTGTGTTAATGCCAGCCCATACCGTCACTGCATCAAATCTAGTCCACCCCCCACCCCTATCACTTGACTGAATTTGGGTTTCTTGCTACAGTTACCTTTTGGCTTCCTTACATGTGGTTTGAAGGAGACTTCAGTAAAAAAAAAAAAAAAAAAAAAAAAAAAAAAATAGTAATGGTTATATTCAGTAATGTCAATAAATTGACAATATTTGAACTAACCTTGGCTGAATATTTTACACTATTGTCTCTAGAGCTGTAAATATAGCAAATTTTGCAACACCAATACTGTTACTAAACTAAATTGTATTAGCATGGGCTATAATGGCATAATGAAACTGCTGTCTTCTGTAGAGCTGCTTATAGCTGAACTGAACTTATTTCATAACTGAATAATGACAGTGTTGTCTTTTTTGAGCTGCTTTACAGCAGAAATTAGATTTGTCTCATATTTGATAACATTTGCATCATTGATTTTTTTTTTTATTATTCATTTATTTTTTTGCTGCTTTGAATCAAACTCCTTTGAATATAAATACAGGTGACTTGATTTGGTTTGACTTGACTGCCACTGTATTCGTTCATAAGGGCTGTGAACACTAAGTCATCCAGGTCACTGAATGTCTTTTCCTATTTATTTTGGAGCATCTGGATGTGTTTTTAAGTTTCGGCATGCGTCCAAGTGGCTTCATGCATTTCGGTGAAAAGGTAATGGTTTAACCTCACAGTGTGATGTCATCAGACTCTGTAATCGCTGAGGGTGTCACCTCCCCGATGCTGTTAATCATTGTACTATGTTTGGCTGTTCTCTTGTAAAGAAATTGTATCATTTTCCTGTTGTACAAGTCTAGACTATATTGTTTCTGCCCAGTGGTCTGCTTTCTCTGTTAGATCTTTTAGGCCCGGGTCTCTTTTATGGTTCTTAAAATCAAATCTGATTGCTTTGTTGGATAGTCAGTTATGTTGAGTATCAATGTACATGTCATTCTATGATGCAAGTTCAGTTGCTTGTCATCACCCAGCAAATATCTGACCAACTCCATCTTACCTGCAGATACATGCAGCTGCTGCAGGATAATACAAAACAGCAAGGTGCTTATTTTGTACAATCTGTGAAACGTCTCTTTAGGAGGAGTAGGTCCAATGTTGAAGCCAAATGTGACTCACAGTTTGACCCTCCAAACATACAGCGGGATAAGACATTAAGTGCTACTAAGCGAGCTCCTCAGAGAAAATGTGGGTGTGGGTGTTGTGTTTTGCAGAGTGCCTCAGTTATAAATGACACCACCCTTTGCACATGGTGTTACGTCCAAACAGATCTGTTGACATTGGACCTCATCTCTTTACTTTGGTAAAATAAAGCTGCATGATTTGAAGTAGAGAAAATGACCGCCTGTCTTAGCAGCTCTTAGGTTTGCAGGAGCCATCAAATTATTTCTGAGTGCACTGTACGAATAAGATGCATCACAATGTACATTCTAGACTTGATGCAACTGTAGTTTCTAACTTTCTGAAGAAAATGTGAGGGATGCTTACATTTACAAAAGTTGATACTAGACTGTTGCTATGTGGTATTCTGGTGTTCTTAGTGTTTTTAAGCACTAAGGCTACTAAGATTTTTTTAACAGAGTGTATATTTACACTAAGTTCAAAAAGCCCATCTTGTTGGCAGAGATTATTTACACCAGGACAACTAGATGAGCCTCAGATACAGATCCCCTGTAAAGACCTTGTCTCAGACGACCACTGGGACAAGACCACAGGAATCAGTTGAGTCCTCTGCACAATATGACTTTGCTGCAGCCTGGAATTGAACTGCTGGTTTCGTCTGGCCAGAGGAGAACTGGCCCCCCGACTGAGCCTGGTTTCTCCCAAGGTTTTTTTCTCCATTCTGTCACCCATGGAGTTTTGGTTCCTTGCCGCTGTCGCCTCTGGCTTGCTTAGTTGGGGACACTTCATTTACAGTGATATCGTTGACTTTATTGCAAATGATTGCACAGATACTATTTAAACTGAAATGAGCTGCATGATGACATCACTGAATTCAATGATGAACTGCCTTTAACTGTCATTTTGCATTATTGACACACTGTTTTCCTAATTAATCTTGCTCAGTTGTTTTGACACAATCTGTTTTGTTTAAAGTGCTATATAAATAAAGGTGACTTGACTTGACTTGACTAGCTCTTCCCACTAATGTCTGGTTGGTATAAACAATGTTATGAAAGACAAGTATCATTCAACAGGCTCAGTGGCATAGGGTGTAAAGTGCTTGGCGGCATGCTTTGACGCAACTGATCCAAGTTCGAATCTGCCGTTTGACAAGCTCATTCTTCACTCTTTTCCCATCACATATCAGATCAGAAAAACATTTATTTTCAATAAAAATGAAGGGAATATTAAAAAAATACATGGAAATAAATTGCCTCAGGAGTATTTAATAATGAAGTGTTTATCGGGTAGGTGTAGGGAAGGCATTTTTGTCTCAGTATACGACGGTATCCATTTAGTAATGTTAAGAAATATAATAATTCACACTCACTGCATACTGTTTATAATGTACTACAATACTGAGGTGCAAATATCTTTTCATTTGCACTAATAAACAGCATCTGTTTACACTTACTGCTAAGAAAATGCTGCTATTTTTACATAGTGTAAATAAAATCTATTGTTATTTGCACTTGCAAATAGCATATTACTAATAAAATACTATTTTTATTATTATTATTATTATTTTTACTTTTTTATGTGCCTTTAGTCACATTTGATCAGTTTAATAGTACACCCCTGGTGAATTAAATAACTAATTTCTTATGTGTCTTGGCTGATCGTTTACACAACTACAGTGTTTTGGGGGCCTGAAAACACCAAACATTTGAAAACAGGTTTTAAAGTGCAATATTTCGAAAACGACAAACGTTCATTATTTCTGTTTAAACTACAAAAAAAGCAAATTTGTGAAAATATAATAAGTAGTATCATGCGCATTCATTTCATGTATACAGTCTATATGTATGTGTGCAGGCATGTTTATTTACAAAGTGATATCGCCATCTACTGGCCTGGCATGCATAATGCAGCATTTTTAGTCATTTTCGCAGGATCCATGTGAATGGGATCATTTTGACAACACTGTTGTCTGTACGCAAAACCTTACAAAAACATGAAGGAAAACGTTTCTTTTTTTAGTACAATGTTGTTTAGGGTATGCTTGTATGCTTCCTAATTTAACCTGTATTTATCCCCCTTTTGGTTTAGTTCTTTGTCTGTTCTTGGCAATATTATGTGGTTTGTGTATTTCTTGTCTTGTAAATGAATTACACTTGCTCCTAATATATCCTTGCCTCAACTTTTCCTTGCTGATCCTGCAGCAAACCCCGATAAACATGAAAAGCATTCTGTGCTGCGTCCTGTCCTTAGATGAGCTCTTTCTCTCAGTGGATGTGACCTGCCATCCACTTTATAGTCGCATCATCCTTTGCATAAGTAAGAAATAACATACAAGTTCACCCTAAAGGACTTTATACTTCATTTCATGCAAATCCCATTGCCATTTGGGCCATGTGGGATATATGATATGCATTTCCTAAGTTTATTTGCTTAGTCCAGGGGACCCAGCATGAAACAGGTGGCTTTTAATCCTGGCCTGTTGTTGTTCTCCATTCAAGCACGAAGCGGCGAGTGAAAGCAAATACATGCTATAGAGAGGAAGCCAAGTCTAACTGCAACATTTGTCATTAATGTTCATGATAGTATTTTTGGCAATGAAGATTTTGTTTGAGTAAACATATGCACAAATATGCACACTAAGAGGGATAGTTGACTCTGAATATTATATCTGAATATTATCATCATTTATTGAACCCTCATGCTGTTACAGACCATATGGTTTTATTTCAATGTGGAACACAAACTATTTTTTTTATTCATACAACAAAAGTGGATGGTGAGCACAAGCTACAAAAATGTCAAAAAAGTTATTTAAAAGTGAACTATTCTGATCTTTTGTGTGTGTGTGTGTGTGTGTGTGTGTGTGTGTGTGTGTGTGTGTGTGTGTGTGTGTGTGTGAAGCTTCATCGTGTGAGGCTGGTTTTCATTTCCTGTCGAGCTGTGGAATAGTGCTGTATTCGGCTTTATATTTCTGCTTTTTATCACTTCAGTAAAGCCAAGTCATATTGAATTAACTGACATTTATAATATTGATTTATCAGATTGCTCTGTTGGGCTGTAAAAAATGTATCAAGAAGAGTCAGTTAAGATCTTTTATAAGCATCAGAGTCCTTGTGCTGGTGAAGATATCAAAGACATGGTCATCTTTAAAATGAAATTTAATGGAAATGAATAGCACTGCAAGCTATTTGCACATAACTGAAACCCGCTTCAGCTCTAAACCTCCCAAATCCCATCCACTTTTCACACATATTCTCAGACAACCTCATCCTACGCTCTCCTACAGTATTACCAACAACTAATATAGTGTATGGAGTACTGTCTGTCCATGTATCCAGATCTTCATATCTCCGCTGATTTTCCTTTATGGTGCTTGAACCTCACATCATTCTATGCATATCTGTTCAAATGTTTCACTACTCTTCTGATGTTTCTCCCTGGACAAAAACAAAATCTGCTCTACTGTACATGAATGGAAAGAATTTAATCTTAAAATTTAAATGGAACCTATGAGGAGTCTTACAAAATATTATTTCCACAATTGCTATTTTTATTTCTGTGGCAGAAACAAGCTTGACTTTTTTTCTGCTGATTTACATTTATTTCTATAATGACAACTCAGTGAAGATTTTAGCATGGTAATGGATATGACAATTTTAATGCATTTCATTAAAGATCTTGGCATATCTCATGATTCAGACTTTGTAAGAATAAAGCCTGAATTAAGAAGTCACAATTACAATAAATAAATAAATAAAAACTAAAAAACATTAAACAAAAAAAAAAAAATCCACAGAATCTTGTGCAGAAATATATGGTGTGATTAAAAATTAATTCCATGCTATACAATAATTATAGATATCCTAGCTTCTATAATTATTGCATAACATGTTATTCCATTTATTACACTTTTTAATCTTGACTACATATATATTCTGTTAACAGTGTGTGTGTGTGTGTGTGTATTAGACAGTGCTGTCAAACGATTAATCGCATCCAAAATAAAAGTTTTTATTTATGAAATACATCTGTGTGTACTGTCTATATTTATTATGTATATATACAAATACACACACATACAGTATATATTTTGAAAATATTTACATGTATTTACATGTATATATTTATAGTCATATAATTTATATTATATATAAATATATTTAATATATAAACGTAACATAATTTTCTTAAATATATACTTGCATGTGTGAGTATTTATATATACATAATAAATATACACAATACACACACATATACTATGTGAACAAAAGCTTTTATTTTGGATGCGATTAATCGCGATTAATCATTTGATAGCACTAATACATATTATAGCCACTTAAAAAAAAAAAAAAAAAAATGAATTGAGTGCTGTGTATTATTTTCCACATATAGCGAGATCGGAGCCCTAAATAATTTTTTTTTAAAGCCGGTATTGTCCACTCACCTGATCTGAACCCCGTAGAGAATCTATGGGGTATTGTCAAGAGGAAAATGAGAAACAAGAGACCAGAAAATGCAGATGAGCTGAAGGCCACTGTCAAAGAAACCTGGGCTTCCATACAACCTCAGCAGTTTTATTGGTCTTATGAAGTATTCTAATTTGTTGAGATAGTGAATTGGTGGGTTTTTGTTAAATGTGAGCCACAATCATCACAATTAAAAGAACCAAAGACTTAAACTACTTCAGTCTGTGTGCACTGAATTTATTTAATACACGAGTTTCACAATTTGAGTTGAATTACTGAAATAAACGAACTTTTCTTTGACATTCTAATTTATTGAGATGCACCTGTATGTGTGTGTGTGTGTGTATGTATATATATATATATATATATATATATATATATATATATATATATTAGGGCTGTCAATCGATTAAAATTTTTATTCAGATTAATCACACCCTTTTCTGTGACTTACCTTGTCTCCAGGTTGTGGTCGCATGATGGACACTCTGTCATACCCTTTCTTCAGAAGTACCCACAATGCATCCAGTTTTCCCTGTGCATCAGCACACACACAAACACACATACACCCCAAAAACACAAAAAAATTATATTGAAAAAGCAAGAATATGTGTATGTGTATACAGACCAGTAGTCAAAATCGGTTTCTGGAGGGCCACTGTCCTGCAGAGTTTAGCTCCAACTCTAATGAAACAAACCTGAACCAGTTAATCAAGCTCTTCTGATGCACTAGAATCTTCCAGGAAAGTGTGTTGGAGCTGGTTGGATCTTAACTCTGCAGAACATTGGCCCTCCAGGAACAGGATTGGACACCCCTGTATAAACTGTCTGTTTTCTGTACGATTCAAGTCTTTATTGCGTCTTCATTGACCCTCAGGTCTTTAATAACTTACTCTTCACATTGCTCGGTCACCAAAAACTCTGAGAAATGGGTTATATTAACAAAGAGATTTCCTGAAATCAACATCCCACATGTGGCCTCTCTGGCTCACTGTCAAATGAGACGGATAAATCTCAAAGCCACAGTTTAGAATGAATCAACCCTTCACTATCTGCCCCACGGTTATTAAAGGGTTAGTTCACCCAAAAATGAAAATTAGTCCATAATTTACGCACCCTCAAGGGAGTAATGTATATGACTTTCTTCTTTCAGACGAATCCAGTCGGAGTTATATTAAAAATTGTTGTTGATCTTTCAAGGTGTTTAATGCCACTCAGAGGGTGTTGCGTGCATCAGTTCAAAAGAAGTAAAATAAAAAGTGCCCATCCATTATGCATTTCACATGGCTCCGGGGGGTGAACAAAGCCAATCGATGTGTTTTTGTAAGAAAAATATCCATATTCAAAACGTAATAATCACTTTTATGTAGCTTGGGCTCACTGTTGTACACGGAAGCAGCTCCGGGCTGATGACGTATGACCTCAGAACAAAACAAAACAGTGGTCACTGATTAGAAGTAAAAAACGAGGATTTGAAAAGAAGAATGTCGGAGGATTTTGATAAAGCCAAGAGGAGACTGGTTTTCCTTTGCTAAAGTAAGGAAACTTTGCTTCCTTTGCTCCTGTTAACAAACGTTGGTTTTCACAAGACTTTTCACCGGCGCATGCACAATGCCAAGCTCATATGTCATCAGCCGGGAGCTCCTTACATGTACAACTGTTGGGGCAAGCTTCATTAAAGTGATTAATACATCAATTCGCTACAAGAGGCCTTTGTTCACCCCGGCATTCTGATGTCCCTCAGTCTCTACCCAACTTCCTAATGAAGACAACCAACCCTCATTGCATAAGAAATGAACAGAGAAAATAAATGAGGGAAGGAAAGAACAGAAGGACATCTTGGAAGATTTAAATGTAAAGTTAGGTCACAAAAAGTGGCATGAAACCACTTTTTCCTTATATGTTCATGGGTTATATCTGATATGTGCCACATGGGAGGAAAAAAAAATAGGTCATTGAACCATGTAATGTAAATGCAGTCATAGAAAATTGTAGAAACCCATAGAATACCATAGAAAGGCTAGCTAATACTTGCACATATAGTTATTATGAATTGCATTCAACACAAAATGCAACAAATTCAAGCATGCAAGTCACGCATTTATGTAGAGTATGCATTGGGCCTTATTAAATACTCAAAAAATTGGCCCATCCAAATGCACAACACTGGTGAGCTACAGATGAATACAGAGATCAGCCAGTCGTAAAAAAGATAATTCAGTTAAAGATGCATCATGTCTACTGACTTTTTATCAACAATATTTAAGGTTAAAATTCATGTGAATGTGGTCAACATTTCTTGAAAGTTTTCACCAGTTTTTAGCACCTTTCTCCTTTGTTTTGCAATGTGAAAATGTATTTTTAAGGTACAAATATTCCAATTAATATGATCTTATAAAAAAGAGGCATGCATAATAATCCTTAAAGAATTTCATTTTTTTTTTTTTTTAGAATTTCAGTTTTTTAGTAGTCTAGCATGTCAAACCATACAACTTCTCACAGGTTTTTATTTTATTTTATTTTTTGATATATATATATCAGTTATCCAAATGGCAAATTACAATCAGTTGCCATTTCTCAACAAGATACTAGATACAAAATGCTTTTGAGTGTTTTTGTGTTTGGGGACAAAATACCACTTTTGCCTTCATAAACTCCTAATTTGCTGCTTATTGATAGTAAAGTAGTTCTTCAGTTTAGGTATGCGGTCGGATTAAGGGATCTAAAATATGGTCGTGCAGAATAAGACATTAATATGTGTTTTATAAGTACTAATCAACAGCCAACAGGCATGCTAATATGCAACTAATTAAAAGTGAGAAATGTTCCCTAAACTAAAATGTTTATGAGTTAGCTCGTACCCAAATACACTATCGTTCTTCTCACCTTAATGGGCGAGTACCATTTACGAGGGCCTGGAGGTTTCCGCATTCCATTATTTAGGATGCGAGCAGGAGGAGCTTCAAACTCTTGCTCAGGCATCTTTACCCTCGCGTTCTTCGCCTTCTCCAGTTTAGCACCCTCCTCGGTCGAACCTTTCTCACCCCAGCGAACCTGAAATGAAGGAGACGGCTATGGTCATTTTATCCAGTATGACTTGACAATGATCCAAACAGCTTCAATGGAAGCAAGAACATCTGTCCTTCTGTACAAAAAAAGAAAAAAAAGTGCACAGGAATTTTACTCCAAAACCTGTCCTCATTTTTACGTCATAACCTTCATGTTATCAACATTTTAAAATTCTTTCCAGGTACAAATGGGGGAAAAAAATCAAAAGATTTTCAGGGTCAAATCAGTAGTATAAACACTATGAATCCCGACAAAGAATGCATATTTTTATGTTGTTTTCTCAAATAGAGATATTTCTGGATAGGTATTTTTTGAGACAATCAAATTGTAAACTCTGCACTGCTGGTAATTGAGGCAGAATGTTTGATAGAAGGAAGGATTCCAAACAGCAGATGAGCTGTATAATGCACACACACACATACACACACACTTGTTTTCCTCAATTTTAAACATTTTAAAATTGCTGTGATTGTAAACTTTGGTACTTTACTGGCAGCCGTTTGATGAAACAAAATTGCTTTAACACGCCAAAGGTTGTTTAGCTGGTCTCCCAGCCTAGTCAAGCTGATCTTTAGATGATTTAGCTAGTCAGCAAGTTCCAGTGTCCTAAACCATTTTAAAACCAGCAAACTAGACAACAGACCATGCCATAAAGCCAACTTAAACAATTTTTCCCCCTTGTTTTTGTCATGCCATTATTTTAATACGGTCTTGTGTTTGCATAGCAGATGCATTTATTTCAAGCATACTTTTACGAATTAATGGATTTGACAATCATTAGATTTTTCCTTATGTATTTCCTGTTTTTCTTCACAGTTGTGGCATTCGCTTTCGGCAACATCGCTGATTTCAATTATGATGTGCTGAAGTCTCTTGGCATGTAATATAAACAACAGTGGTTTCATTCCAACTAGGGGCAAACTGTCAAAACTGGAGTTTTACTGATAGAATCCATCACCCTTAAGAAAGACTCTTAACCCCAGGTTCCTCCAGATACACAGCCTACTTCCTCTGGATGAAAGGCATCTGTTAAGAGACTGAGCGTGTGCTAGTTTAGTGGCTAGTGCCCTTCAGTGAGTAATAAAACTGTTGTTTACCTCCATTCTTTTAATGCCTCCAACTCCTCTTCCTCCATAGTAGGAGGCATCGACTGTGGGCCACTTCTTCTTTGGAGTTCCATCCTCTTCATCATCCTTATTGAGCAAACAAAGACAATGCAAATGTGACCAAAATCAAGTCCAGTGGTTCTTAACCGGTTGGCCACAAATCTGTTCTGGTCACAAACAACACGGAAGAAGCTAATTTTGGTGCAATTTACTGGTAAAAGTGATCCCAGTCCTTGAAAACCATGAACAAAACTGCACAACAGCCTTAAAAATTAAGGTTCCATATTAGCATTGATAGTTCCATGAAGAACTTTCACTCTTAAAAATAAAGGTTCCGAAAGGGGATTTTTACAGTGATGCCATAAAAGAACCATTTTTGGTTCCCCAAAGAATCTTTCAGTGAACAGTTCTTAAAAGAAACAACATTTTAATAATCTGAAGAACCTTTTTTTAATATAAAGAACCTTTTACGGAATGGAAAGATTCTGTGGATGCTAAAGGTTAAAGAATCCATAAAGAATCAACAAAGAACCTTTATTTTTTAAAAAGTGTGGAAACTTTCCACTGCAAAAAAGGTTCTTTATATGTAGAAAAAAGTTCTTTAGATTATTAAACTGTTCTTTACACTTAGAAAAAAAGATGGTTCTTTTAAGAACTGTTCACTGAAAATTTCCTTAGAGGAACCAAAAATAGTTCTTCTGTGAAAACCCCTTTGGAATCTTTATTTTTAAGAGTGAAGGTAAAACAAAAATGCAACCCAGACCACATTAAATATAGGTTACAGATTACACAATATGTTGGCTCACTATATGTCCGATGCAAAATCTGGGTCGCTATGTTGAGAACTGATATACACATCTTATTAAACGAAACAAGAACACTTTTGTAAAGATTTTTTGTTTGTTCCAACTTTATATTTTTCGGGTCTTATTCCAATGGCTGAGCATTTCCCTAAATGAGGTGTGACTCACTCCTTTAAAACATGACTTTTTCATTTATTGCCTCTCAGAAAGGCACGAGCCACGCTTACGCCCTCCCTAGCTCTTCCTCATCCAATAAAATAAATCCAAATTGGCTCACTCAAGTTATGACTTTATTTTTCCAACTCCGAGGAAATTTAACCCTATTTAACAATCGGTCCTCAAGATTTGAACAGACATCTTTTAATCAGTGCATCCATACTTAATCAAAAAGGTTAAAAGCCGTCCCCATGCTTCATATTTCAATTTGACCACCCACTTGATTCCCCATCACATTTTTTATATCCTGAAACTTTAGCGTAACTTAAAGAAACCTTCAGGGAAATTTCCCAAACCCACAGCCATTCCATGTATGACATTCCTACAGTCTTACAAAAGTGACATCACTGATGAAAGATTTATAAATATATGCTATCTTATTACAGGTCTTTAATAAGGCCAGACTGAACTAATTCATTTTAGCACAGCAGAGCCAGAGTGGTTAAACAACAGCCTACAAAGATCTGGAGAGTTTTATGGAGTCCAAAGTCTCTCCCAAAGTTCCTGTTAAGTAGCCGAAACATTCTGACCTTCATAAACAGTTCCAATTCTGAATAACATCATTACAAGAATAACCTCCAAATCTGACCCTTTTTACATTCTTGATAGACATGTGTGAACTTGGACAATGAGATCTCAGCGATGGTTTCAGTAAACAAGGATTAAGAGTATTCCTAGATAAACAAAAGTTAAAGAAGAAAATCATCATAAATGCTCCAGAGTAACTCTTTGTTTCCATAGTATAATACCAACACATTCTCAGATATACTGCGTGCAATCAGACACAGTCATTATCACAAAATAAACCCCTTTAGTGTGTTACAAGACCCCTCTGTCTTATGTAACGAGTCTGGGTTTATTTAAGCGATAATGACCAGCTGACAAAACGTTATCCCACATGTCACACGGCTACTTACCAGATAGATTACTTATAGATTACCTTAAATCTTTAGCCAAAAAAAAAACTTCCATTATAATGTAGAAAACTACTTATAATAACCAGTTGAACACTGGCACATTTTCTCAGTAATAATTTATGTATTATTAGTAATCTGCAATCCAAGTTACTTGTATTTCTTTATCTTCTTTTCAGACTAGAGTAGGTGAACATCGGAGTGATTATGGAAAGCTTTAAACGGAAATGGGAAAGCTCATTTGCTCCACTGATATCCAGACAAGCTTTCAGTCTGTGTGTTGCTTTGTGACAGGTAAATCTTGATGCTTTAGCTTCCTTTGGCACCATTTTTGTTGTCGAGTGAGAAATGGATAAACTTACTGACTGGTTTTGGTCTGAAACATATTGTGCCTATGGCCAGATCACAGTATGACAACACAAATGCAAGAGCAATACTGCTTAATTAGACTGTGATATGTACAGATGAATTTAAAAAATAAAAATAATTCTTACCGAACTGTCTTCCACTACTGGTGGTGGAGGTTCATGGATAATCTGAAGACAGAGAAAGAGAGAGAAACCGGATAAAAAGATAAACAACATCACATGAGTCCACTCATGCTGGCATGTCAGACCACATGCTCTCCAAAGTTAAAAAAAACAACAACAAAAAAAAAAACAGTTTTTTCCTTCCACTGACATGTCAAAGGACCCAAGTAATGTTTTCAGTGTGTGCCAGAAAATCAGGTTACACGAAAACACATGGCTAAGGAATTGCACCCCTCCTCTCCCCGTTTTCAGTGTTTACAAGCAAGTTTAAATGACCTAAAAATCTGGAGGCCAGATCTAAATGCTAAAAGGCAGGGCTAAGCGTTAAGCTTTTCCAGGTATTAGTCTTTCAGAGAAGTAAAACTGATTATTTACTTGTTTAGAGGTTAAGTACTACAGCATTTTAGCAATTTAGCAATTAACAAAACAGCACAGGGCATCAGGAATACAAAATCAACCATATAATGATAATTATACAACATTCACGTGACCTTAGGCATTTGGGAATTTTATTTCATTTATTTTTTTTAGCTCAGACTAATGTTTGAGTCACTGAACATAATTTAGAATGATAAATATTAAAATCATAATAATAATTATTAAATGTAAACAATAAAAAAAACGTATAATTCAACAATGTACAATGTGAAACTTATGGCTTCGGTTATATGATGTGTCATGTTACAGTATATATCTTTTAAAGGAAATTTAGAAGCATAATTTGATGAAGGCAGAAAAATTTTGTGTCACTGCTGAAACTGAAGTATTTAAAAAGGAGATCCACTATTCAGCCACATGCAAAACAATTGTGTAAGAGCATATATTGTTATTGTTTTGAAACTCATCTGGAATTCTGGGAATCATGTGAAAAACATTTCAAGGACAGAGAGATTAAAAATGCCAGAGTGTAGTAGTAATTCCAACTCTTGCTTTCCGTGTGGACTGAAGGGGAAATTATTTGATTAATTGAGTGTTTAAACAGTTCTGTGGTCTCTTGCTGTGTTCTTGTTATGACGGAATGATTGTATTAACGAGTGAAAGCATCTGAACAAGACCATAAATTCACAATTACCAGTGAGAAACATGTTTTAAGCCCTCGCTTTCTCAGTTGTCAATTAAAGAATTAATGGTTGAAGCAAATTGTTATTGAACATGCAATTGTGAATGCTGATGGTACCATAGCCATAGGTATCATGATGTACAAAGTTGGTGCTCTGTTGATAAAGCTGATTTAAATAATGCTCATTTAGTTGGTTTAAGACACTTGTGCAACAAATCTGCCCATCACTGTCAGTGGCTGAGAAGGATAAAATACAGATAGACTATAAATAAAACTTAATTTTATTGCACTAGTGCTAAAAATTTCACTGTCATTGTTGAGATATGAAAAAAGGCTAAATTGGCCAATGCATCGAATTTATTCCATGCAAAATCACTTTAACACACATCATGTTGTAATTAAGATTTCTGAATTTATGGGCAGAAACTGCCAGAAAGGTCTTGAACATACAATTGGCATATAGGCCTAGCTAGTGTTTCATATACTGGGTATCCTGCAGTAAAAACAGCTTTGTTTGTTATAGGGGGAGCGTTCCAGTTTTGCCATGTCACAATGCTGCAAATATGGCTCGGTACCTCCAGTAAAACGTTAGCATTACACTACTTGGCAATCAATAGATCTCAATGAAATTGAGAATGGGCACTATTCTTCCTTGTTATTTCAAAGGTCAAATCACAATTTCATTTTCCATGGTAACAAAGAATAACTTTCCCAAACAGAGTGTGCCCCTTTATTTCATGGAGAGATTTTAAGTGGCACACAGACAGTATTACCTTATGTAAACAGACACGTCTTTTTCCGTTTTGTAAAAATATTCAGTCTAAATGACTCTGTGTTAATAAATAAAGCCAAGCTATTTAAACATAGCAATAAGCTAATGCTAATTCAATCCATGGTGGCCAACAGCTGGTCTCTACTGAAAATGATCGCAGCTAAGTGGGATTTCAGCCGGTTTAGCTGGTTCAGCCATGAACTTCAGCTCAACACTCCTCTAACACAGCAATGACTCATTTCTTCTCTTTTCCTGTTGTGCATTTCCAGCCAAATTCCAGACACGTCCAGTTCTTCTGATATTTCTTAGTTGGACCTCGCTGACAGTTTGAATTATTATATGTCAATCAGAAATCAAGAGAAAGGACAGGCTTGAATCTCAAGATGTGTAATTAGACACTTTGTCCTGTAGCAAATGTTTAATCTCTGCAGGATCTAGCATGGGTGTCGAACTCAGACCTACTCCAACATACCTGCCTTTCACCTATCACCTGACAAAATTAGTTTTCAGGTACTTCTGGAGGCCTTGATTAGCTGACTGGAGCTGAATCTAAACAGGACAGTGGCGCTCCAGGAGCTGGATTTGACACCTCTGATCTATAGACCAAATCTTTCACGGCTAGAAAATTTAGAATTTAGCTCCAACCTGCTCCAACACACCGACCTGAAAGATTCTAGTGATCTCATGATTTTCTGGTCCAGATGTGTTTAATTGCAGATGGAGCTAAACACAGAAGCAGGATTTGACACCTTGGGCCAAGATCATAGCAGGTTCTGCTGTTAATTATCTTAAAGTATCTATCAAAATCATCTTATTTACCAGTATGAGGTATGTTTTGGGCTTTTGGCTGGTCACTACTGAGGTTACATTGGTTAGGCTAGTATACCTGGATGACCACCCAGTTTATGCTAGTGCAACAGAGACCAACAAGTAAGAGCTATTTAACACCTTGTTAG
Organism: Cyprinus carpio; assembly: GCF_018340385.1. Lineage (NCBI taxonomy): Eukaryota > Metazoa > Chordata > Actinopteri > Cypriniformes > Cyprinidae > Cyprinus > Cyprinus carpio. Next base: position 23,211,128 of record NC_056604.1, read on the forward strand.
TGTGCCCACCTCCACATAAGCCCCTTCACAGTCAGCAAAGACATCGACAAGACAAGTCCTGAAGTCCTGAAGACCCCAGCAAATAGACAAGATCTTGGCACAGATTCCAGAAGTCCACTGATAAGCCAGGAGGAGAACTGGTCCCCCAACTGAGCTTGGATTCTTCCAAGTTTTCCATTTTATTTCTGTCAACTGATGGAGTTTGGGTTCCTTGCCACTGTTGCCTTTGGCTTTCTTAGCTGGGATATGAAAGTCACTAAATATTCAGTAATATCATCAATTTGGCATTGACATTACCAGATGAGGACACAAGTTGAATGGAACTGAGCTGAATACTATTGTCGTCTGCTTTAGAACTTAATTAAATTTGTTCATAATCTGCAACTTTGACACTAACCTGGTTTCCATTGCAGATTTGTACAAAACTTTTGCAATAATAATAATAAAAAAAAAAAAACTATTGTGAAATGATGGCATTTCCATTAATCCAATGTTATGCGACTAAAATGTTTTCCTTTCGTGATAAGTTATGTTGACGAATGTTGGTAGTTTTATGTATATATCAGAGCCACTGCACTAGCTATTATTCCTTTACTTCCCTGGTCTAAAGAGGTATGCTAGTTAGTGACTACACCTAACTCTCATGCTGGTTGATGCTGCTCCGATTGCCACTTAGAGTGTTGCAAGTAGTACCAGTTACACAAGTAAAAGAGCAGCATTGCCCAGTGTTGTAGTCGGGACCAGCTCTTTCGAGTCAGTCAAGACAAAGACCAGATGAGGCTTGAGTTTCTTTGAGTCAAGATTGAGGCCAGAAGAGGGTCAAGACCAAGTCCTCATGCTCCCAAGTCCATGACGAGTCAGAATCCAAAACTAGATGCATTTTCCTCCGCTAAATTTTTATACTCAGACTTTCTTTTTGTAAAAGAAGTTTCCACATCTGCAGTTCTTCTGGAAAAACAACGAGGAAACTCTCTTCTGACATTTGACCTTTAGAGTTCAAAGGTGATGTCAGATCCAAGAGTTGTTGAACCAATTTGTCTACAAATCCCAGGTGGCCTTGACTCGGTGTAAGTCTAATATATTTAGTCAGGGCTTAACAAGTCATTACAGGACAAATAGGGCATGAAAGCTATCCCAACTCAACCTGCATAGACTGCCTGGACTCCACTGGGGTTTAGCCTAGCAACAGAAACGCTCATTACATGGTCAAAACAAACAAACCTGGAAGACAGATCAGAAACAGCTAAAGGTCGTCTAGATTAAAGGTGCAAAGGTACAGCTATCCTTTAAAGGAAATATATTTGCCCATGTGTCCCTATGGGCCTGTCACATCTAAAATGTCTCTTTGGGTAATGGAGTTTAGCTCAAGTCGTCCTGGTGTATTTATATAATTATTGGAAAAATAGAAATCCAACAGGTTTGTCAGATATGAAGCCTAATTGAACACATTCATCTTTTATACAAGGGGAGTGCAGTTTTAGCCCAGTGTAAGCTAATCATTTGCCAAATGTAATTCTCATATGTAGTGGTTAGATGTTCCAAAAACTCAGAGTGGTATAGTTGGAAAATTTGATGTGCACAGCATCGTCTTAAAAGATATTCATTTAGAAAGATTAGAAGTTTAAGAGACAGCCAATAAGATATTAAATTTGTATTTTGGCAAAAACTTCAAATGCACTCTCATGTTTTTGAAAGATGAGTACTCTTCCCCACATTTAATGAAATCATCTTTAATTAAATCTTCTTAATTTGTTATTGGTCCATTCTCAGTCACCAGTACCCCATGACATAAGAACCATGGCTGTGACCCATTCTGTGTACTTATGAACAACATGAGATCTTTTGTATATTGGTATCTAACCATTTAATAAGACCACACAGTGGGCCTCATTTTTCAATCTAACACAAATCAACTTACGACAGAGTTCATGTGTGATTCATGAAACATTCATATGCCGGCAATCTCATCATACGAATGATCACACATTGATATTTTTGGCGGCAGAAAACAATCGTCATTTAAATATCACGCCCCAAAAACACCCTGGTTTAGAAGCCTTGCCCCTAGGGTTTACAACACGGAGAAATGAAACCCGGCCAAAAAGAGGAAGTAATCTCATGAAAAATAAACTGATCTTACTCCAAAAACACCCATTAACATTGTAATTGAAAACAATTAGGCTACATTCATTTATGTAATTTATGTGTATATTAAAATAGTCTACTGCTAAATATAAACAGCCTATTTAGTTCCCCTCACTCTACAACAAATATTTTAAATTTAACGGTATTCAGAACAGAACAAGAATGAAAAATAAGTAGTTATAAAATTATATATTAAACTATAAAATAAAACTCAAATTAGGCTGTATAGTGGCATTCATTATAAACAGCATACAAATGTCAAGCAAAACTGAAACGGAATTGGGCTCACGAGCCTGTCTCATACCACAAGAATCCAAATGTTTCCGCTTTTGCCATATTTGTAACATTTGTTCACATAACTATTATTCATTATGTAGCCTAAACATGGCTTTATACTTCACTCATGTTCTAATATCCGTGTAAAATCCTTCACATACGCAAAAATGTTTGTTTGGGCGCTGCATGCTGATTTTACAGCAGACCTTTTAAAATAAACAGTGTAACTTTTATGTTTGGTTGACTGCATTTTAGGTTGATGATGAATGGAAGTTGTCAGGCAACGGTAGAACTAATGTTTTTTTGTGTGTGCATGAGGCGCCTGTGCGATCAGATGTATTTAATCAAATAAAGATATAAAGAAAATAAATGAATTAAAAGTGTCACAAAAACAAGCGTAGCCTATAGGCATTCTTGTTGCATAGTGTTTTTTCCTTTTGTTAATCTGTTAATTATATTATAGCCTATTATATATTTTGTGTGATATTTTGTGCTATTCGCGCATATAAAGCTAAAGCCCTGTATAAAAAAACAAATAAACAAACAAAAAACATTCTAATCTTACTGGTTAACGATCGACTAATGAGCTTTGGTAAAATAATCTAAATAAACAAAATGCTGTCATTCTACAATTCTCCACCATATTTACTATGCTGCACGTAAGTTCAAGTAACTCAAAAACTTGTGTACATGAGCTGAGACCGACGTGAGATTGGATCGTAGCTACCGCTCACATCCATATTGATAAATTCCAAGTTTTGCATTGAAACAACCGTACGGCCAATTTTCTGTCGTACGTTCGTTTCGTAAATGAGGCCCAGTATCTGCACTTTTTCCGTAGTGATTGTGAATATTTATTTATCATAAATATGGTAAAATGTGCAGCTGAGAGTACTACTTAGGCGGCATTCACCCAGAACATGTTTTTGCATTCCACTGCACTGCACATGCACTTTGTGTATCTGTTTGACCAGAGATACTAGCACATTCTAAAAAGTAAATTAAAAGTAAGTTAAACTTCTAGACCTTTTTTTACTTTCCTTTCTTCTTTTCTTTTCTTTCTTTTTTTTTTTTTTTAATTCTGCGGCCCTGTGTCTCACATTTTTAAACACAAATGTGTGTTCTGTGTGAATATCCCCCTACTGGTAGCTTTTATTAATTGTTATTAATTGTTAACAAATTATACAAAATATTTAGTAAATGGGCAAAGAAAGGATGAGAAATGTGAGTATTTTGGTTAGAATGAAGTGTGGTTAGAATAAAGTGAGAATTTGGCAGAAAATGGAACCTAATGAAATACAAGGAAACATAACATTAAAAATATACTGTACAAATGTCAATTTTTTTAAATCAACTTTTAAATCAAGCAAGAGCCATGCATTTTTTCCTAAACCTGACCCTTAACCATACCTAAGTTCAAGTGCAGCAAAGCCAAGTATAAATGATTTTAAATGGTAACTATTTTTTTTTCCCTTGGCAAAATTTTTCGGATGGTTAACAATTTATTCCGATAGTCCACTTTCCACATTCTACTAACAGTAAGTAACTTTACAACTGCAAAAACTACCAGTCATTAGAGTATCTATAGTCTGTCTGCTTAATTTCTAACAATTTATTTTGCTGGTCAACTACAACTAACGCAACTACAGTACATGCCACCCAAAAGGCGGGCTATACTTAGATTTTCAAGTATATTCAACCGCAGATGGACTAGTTTGACACATGCGGAGTATCACCTATTGACTCGATGCTGACCTCACGCCAATGCTGTGCAAGTGGCCTAAGTATACTTTGGGCTTAAAGGTCTACTAATAGACTATGGGCCAAATTTATTAACAGCTTGTACCTGCACAAACATGTTTTGGGGTTAAATAATACTGTCAGGATTAACTAAAGATACGCAGTGAAAATTTAGTGATAAAAGGGCTTGGATGCAGGTATTTTCATGGCTGACCTTATTGCATATGCATTTGTAGGAGTTTTGTGTTTTTTAATTTGCATATTATCAGCTTTTTTGGAATTATGCTCTCAGTTTAATTTGCCTTGTTTATTAAATCTAGCTATCATACTCTAGTGAGAGTTAGCTGAGATGCAAAGTTACTTAAAGTTAGTAGAATGTCTAAAGTAGATGAAGTCAAGTATAACCCTCAGCAAAAATGTGTGCAGTCACATCTTATTCAATGACATAACTCTCTGATTAACTACCACAATACAAGTCATAATGGAAGAAATAAACTATCTAGTCAGAACTGTTTCTTGAAATCTCAGTAACTTTGTTGCAAATCTGCTGTTCAAACCACACTGGTTCAACAATATACAACTGTCGTTAATGACACCATGCAGGTGGTGATGTAGTAATAGTTTTGATTATTCCTGTAAATAATGAACTTGGCACCTGATGACTACTTCATAATTTTGGTTTCACTATTGTTGTGTTTTATTTCCATGCAGAGGACTCACCACAGTGCAACAGAGAGGCCAAAACCACCAGAGGAGAGCCAGAATCAGCAGTAGCATCACTATCAGTAGTGCTATGGCCAGGATCGTACCATCAGACTGCATGGAGGAACAGATATGAACACTTCTCTAAGTGGGACTGTTTTTTGTTATAACATCAGATCCAAATGACATACAGAAAAACATTTGGAAAATGTAATGGAACAACAATACAATGATGTCAGCTGTTCAGTTTCTTTAGTTCAAACAATGTTTGCATGAAAAGGTGCAAGCTATGAAAATAACAGATGATGCATGATGCATGCCTAAAGGGATAGTTATTAAACGCGGGGATGAAGTAAGTTACAAGTGATCTTACTGGGAGATCTCATAACCCATTGGCGTAGTTAATACATCAGTAAAACCGTCCATGTGACATCAGTGGCTCAACTTCAGTTTTGCGATGCTATGAGAATACTTTTTTTGCGCAAAGAAAACAAAAATAACATAATTTACTCAACCATTCTTCTCCCCTGATTTACGTCTTCCTCCATTTTGGAGAGTACCCAAGAACATATTATTGGACATAATCAGCATTGTTTACATTGGGGGAAAGCACAGCAAATAACATAATTTGCATGATAAACGTTGTTTATGCTTAGGGGAAAGTGTGCGTATGCATTGTAATACTCTCTAAAATGGCGGAAGACGTAACTCTGAGGAGAAGAATGGTTGAGTAAATTATGTTATTTTTGTTTTCTTTGCGAAAAAAAAAAACAAACTTCATCGCAAAACTGAAGTTGAGCCACTGATGTGACAGATAGCTCTCCAATTTCAACAAAAATATATTAATTTGTGTTCTGAAGATGAACAAATGTCTTATGGTTTTAGAACGACATGATGGTGAGTAATGAATGACATTTTGGGGTGAACTATCCCTTTAACACATATTCCACAACAATTTTTTTTTTTTTCAAAAGTTAAAACACAACAGCAATGAGTGTTAGCTAGGGAATCATTTTGAGTAATACATGGTTAAAGCCTTGTGATTAATATATAACTTAATTTTTCAGTTGCATGAAAACAATTAAACTATATTTAAGATAGTGGAGCTCCAGCAACAAGCTTCTTCTTCCCAACATTAAGCAATTTGGTACATGAATCAAAAGCTTGGGGTAAATATTTCTTTTATTTATTTATTTATTTATTTGTTATTTATTAAAATTAAAAATTAAATTAAATTTATGCAGTTAGCAGACGCTTTTATCCAAAGCGACTTACAGTGCATTCAGGCTATCAATTTTTACTTATCATGTGTTCCCGGAGAATTGAAAATTAAAATTAAAATTTATATTTCAATTTTCCTTTAAAAAAAAAATAAAATAAAAAATAACCTCCACACTTTCCACCCATTAAGTAGCACAACTGTTTACAGCATTGATACTAATAATAAATGTTTCTTGCAAATCAGCATTTTAGGGACAGTTGTTCAATGATTCAGTTTCAATGATTTCTGAAAGATCATGAGAAACCGAAGACTGGAGTAAAATGCTAGAAATTCAGCTTTAACATTACAGGAATAAACTACTTTTTAAAATATATTAAAATCTGAAACAGTTAAGCCAACACACTGATGTTCTATTTAAGCTTCTTCTTTCTTCTTGCAATGTGCAATATCATGCTAGCATCATGTTAAAATATGTTAGCAGTATGCTAGCGACATGGAAATCACACTAGAAACATATTTGCAACATGCTAAACATGGTAATCATGCTAGTGACATGCTAGCGACAAGCTAGTTACATGGTAATAATGCTAGAAACATGCTAACAACATGCTAGTACCATGCTAGCAATACAGTAATCCAAACTGTTGAACGGTAGTGTACAATAGCTTCCCCAACACTGGTTGTCAAGCACCAAAAACACAAGAAACAAAGCACAAAATATGATTTAGAATAATACTTACACAGCTTACAGTTGTGATAGTAACAGAACTAGAGATAAAACTCAGGCCTTCATTCATGCTAACGTAAAGGGAGGCTGCCCTGCAATACACATAATGTAAAAAGTACTTAAATCCTTTGAAAACACTACATTGCACTCCTTAATGAGCCACAGTTAACATTTCTGCCACTAGAAAGAAAGTACAAATATTTATCTGATACGCTTACGTTCCCTCCTCTTGAAGAACAGGAGCTGGACAGAGCAGATACGTGTCCTCCACTACCAATGGCTTCACCACTAAAAAAAAAAAAGACAAATACACAGTCACATTTCATACAGTAAATCTGGAAAATACAGCATAAAATATTTGCATATTGCTGTATGATTCCTGTTGCATAAGAGGACAGCTGATATAAAACCGCTGCAATTGTTGAGGAAAGACTGCATCTCATTTTTAGTCATTGCAAAACATATGAACTACATTTTTATCACATAGGATTTAAATGTTCAAGGCTAGAACCTAGAATCAGCTTTTATGCAAGGCACTTAACCCCTGGTAGCCCTAAAGTATCCAAAGGAAAGAGAAGTGGGTCACGGATTACGGAACAGGGGTAATGGAGCCACTGCTACAAAACCTCTGACTGTCAAGGGCCTACAACTGAGATGCCAAAATCATCCAAAAACAACACACTGCAGATGTAAAGGCTTGTTCTTGTAACTGAATATTTATTTTATATCTCTCAGATGCAACTCTGAATTGTTACACTCAAAAAAATCAAATGGACAAATTGTTGCTTTAGCACTTGACACAGCCAAAGCAAGAATGCAGAAGAAAATTTACAAATATAACACTTCTGTATTTTTCTTTATTCTGTAGAAAGCTCTTTGTTGGTGAAGGCACACATCCCAAAGAATCAGAATTCTGGCAGAGGGTCATGTTGTCATTGTGCTTTATTGGGCTGTTTACCCATAGCACACGAGGGAAGGTCATGTTGTACTACTAAGTAAAGACATGAGCACATGGTTTCGACTAACGTGATAAATCAAAAAGAATGACTGTTGATACCAAAGTTCGTCTGAGTCTTTCAAGAGGGAAATGGCCACTGGGATGAATTCAATTGCCCTTGTGTCTCTTATGCAATCATCTGACTGCTTGTGGGTTTATGGATTGATTGTGGGTTATGTAAGTCAAAGACAGCAAGTCTAAACACCCCTAAACCCCTAAACACCCCCAGTCCATTCACTGACTGTCTGATGCATACTGCAATTAAGCAAAAACCTGTGAAAATGACAAACAGCAAAAGCTGCTGCTGCTGGATTTGACAGTCTTTGTAAGGTTGACTGTATCAAATGTCTGGAAGAGGTTCAAAAATGTTCAAAATACATAAAAAAAGGATGTATACGATGAATAAGCAGCACTGACCTGAAATGGGAAGGGACTGTTTAGTCAGCTTGCCTGTAACTCCTATAAAGGCCATCCTTATTGTTTTTAAGTTATTTTCCGTGGAACTGATCTTTATTATTATTATTATTATTATTATTATTATTATTAATGTGATTTCAGCTATTTAAGATTTATCATTTACTAAATGGTACATAAAACAAATTCACATTCTCTGAAGCAAAGTTGTCCTATTTTGAATGGAAACTACAGCATATTTGGCATTCCCATTTGCCCCAGTAGCAAAAATAAATAAAAAATAAACAATGGCATGTCTATTGACTTTCCAACTTGTATTTGGCAGTACACATGTGCAAGCATTTGTGTCAAAACTAAAGTGTACAATTTGGGTTTTAGTGTAACATCACAAACTTCTCTTCTGTAGCACAAGGCATTGTGGGCAATATTGACCCAATCAGCATGCATAGGCACACATTAGTACACGTATGAAACTGTATTCCATCAAAGCAAATCCAAGGTGAGACAAAAATGAACACCTGGGGAATAGGCATAGGTATTTCTTTACTGAGGTTTTTTGCCATTAATAAAGCTTCGAACCTTCTTAAAATAGATTCATACAACTTGTGAATAGTCTACTGTTTGTTGTTGTATAGACTGGAGGAAGGAATCTGCTTATCACGCTTCTCTCTAAAACTATCCCACAGTGGTTTGATATTATTCAAGTCAGGTGATGTTGAAGTTCATGTCATAAAAACTGTCCAGGTTTTATGACTACGACATCTTTTTCGCATTTTATCATTGGTGTCTTTAATTAAAATTTTAGCTCTGTCATGGATGTTGGCTTTGTGAAGTTCTCTGTGAGGAAACAGGGTCTTCAAAGTGACTATTGAGGTTTGCTGTCACTTTGCTGCAGTAAATCTGTGTTGTTCGGACACAACGCTTAGTGTTTGACAGCCCCTATCATTCAATTTCAGTTTTTTTTCAATTTTTTTTCAGAGTTTTTGAATTATTTTAATTAAAAGTTATAATCGTAAAGACTTGTGTTTTTCTTAAAACACTAAACAATTGGGCTGTTATGGTTATAGACACTTCTGCTAAATGGGTTCCCATGATCTCTCCTATTTGGAAATCTGAATGTCACTCATTTCAAACAAGATCTGTACTAAACATAACTTACACTACACTGATACACAAACTAGAGAATACAGACAACAAAAAGATAAATAAAACATAATTATTATTATTATTTTAAATGTAGCCTACACAAATGATATTAACCCATATAATAATGGGTATTCATATTATTTTGTCCAACCATGTATGTCATAATATTTAGATGCACTAATAGTCATCTTCTATTCTAATTAGGACAGTGTGAAAATCTACAGACTAGTCAGAAGCAAGTCAGAAGGTCAACACACTGTAACCACACATGGCTCTTTTGCGACAGTCTGCCATCTGCCTTGGGTTCAAAGTAAGGAGAGCAGGTTTGTGCATGATGGACATTATCATTCATTTACAAGACATCCTCTCTAGTGTTTACAGTGGTCAAGAGCAAATAAACAGCAGGCCTCCTCAAAGTCAGAATAAATTTGGTGTAAGTCTGGGAATGTGCCTTGAGGATGGGCAAGTGGGACCAGTTTGCTGAGAGGTGGACTGAAAAAGGTCAAATTACTTCCATGACACAGTTACACTCATCAACCGGATGTTCTGGTCTTTATCGGACACAAACAATTAGCATGGTGCCACGTTTGAGACGTCCGGCTTTAATCAGAGCAAAGACGGGCAAAGAGATGCGAAGAACCAAAGCTGGTACCCATTACTGATACTGTAAAATAGGATTGAAGTCAGATGACTGGGCTTTGATCTACAACCAGTGCCAATTTTAATGAATCTATGATTGTTTGAAGAGATTGAGACCCTCCATTACAGTATTGCTGCATATGAATTGTCAACATAGAATCACTTGAACTTTAATAGGTTTACTTCAAAAAAGAAAGTCGCCAGACAATTAACAGCAGATTTAGTTAAATATACAATGCTTAAGCATTTTTTCCATAGCTGCCATAGTAATTAATTTCAGCCATCATGGGACATATGTGAACCATGGCACTCGCTTTGCTAGCTGCTGAAGCAGAAAACAGCTCTTTGTTTTTGTAATGGCAAAACTTTTTGTAAAAGTTCTCATGGTGACGCAATGTATTGCAAATCTGTTGCCAACAACACAATCTAATGGCAATTTGTAACTATTTTACTTTTTGCTGAATTAGTGGCTAAACGAATGATAACTATAATGATAACTATATTAATGTCCACACCAATGGATGCTAACATTCTTTATATTATAATTGCACGCTTCCATTATGTTATCTTGTCTGCCACTTCAAATGCTTAAGAAATTTAAAGCAGGATGGATTCTGATTGCCAAATGTTTTTATTGTTCATCATCTGGAAATTAATTGTTTCGAAAGTGATTACAACGATATCTGTGCCTTTATTGTTAAAGTTGTAAAAGTCATTTAATCAATAACTTTATCATTATAGTAATCACTGTTAGTCTGTATGGGCCTTTATTCATATCAGTTTGTAAGACTGCATTTGTATGTCCTATGATTATGCTTTTTTTTTTTTTTTTTGCCCAAGGCTGTGGATTACAGGTAATAAAGCTTTAAATAATGTTCAGTTTCTTGCACAGACTGATAGTTTCACTTCATAAGACCTCAGTATATCGTCAGGAGCCTGATGCTTTATTTTTATTTTATTTTTTTATTCTCATAAACGGGCAGCCACTGACTTGCATTTTATGAATCACTATGGACCACAGTTTCAGCTAAAAATCTTCTTTAATGTTCTACTGAAGAAAAAAAAAGTAATCTTGAATGGCCTGAGGGTGAGTAAATTAAAAGGAAGTTTTCATTTTTGGGTGAACTATTCCTCTAAGTCATATGTTTTTGCACAATCCAAATCCACAATACAAAATTATCACCTGTGAGATTGGTTTTGTTTCCATTTGATGTCCAATATAAAATTTGCGTCCTAAAGCAAGATTTGGTTATGATTCACTGTACTTCTGATAGCATACTAATTTGATATTATCATTCCTGTGACTCATCCGCCAGGGTCTGCAACACTACAGTGTGCAAGAAATACACAGATCCTGTTTGAACATGAGACCTGCAGTAAAAACTGCAAGAGGTAGAGCCGACATTTGCCTGATGGGCTTTACGAATGCGGTCAGCCTTTTGTGTGGCAGCGTTTCTTTCTTATATCTCCTTGGTTTGGCAGGAACCCATCCTGTAAAACTCCTAATATAGCCTTTAAAAACTACTATTAGCCAAAAAACTAATGGGACTGGCATGGCATTGTCGGCCATTCCAAGGTTTTTATGAAAATGAGTCTTCTGGGACATTTGGTGGAAAAATGATAGCTAATCAGAAGGGTTTATATATTCTGACTCAAATCATTCCAACCATATGGCAATTATGCAAGAAAGTCACGGAAATGTCTTATATAAGACTACTGTCATCCCACACAACATTTAACCTTTAATAGTCTTCATTGAGCCAGTGGTGTGTTCAGCATACATGTTCTTGGTAATGCAATGTAATGTAATGGTTGGCTTAAAGGCATAATTCACATCCAAAATGAAAACTCTCATACCATAACCACCATCAGTGTTTTGTATTTTTGTTTTTTGTTTTTCTCTGTGAAACACAAAACATCTTTCCATAAGATAACAGATATGCATCAGAAAAGTACTCCATATCACTATATCACTATATTTGAAGTCTTTAATAGCCAGACAATAGCTTTGAATGAGGAACAGACTGAAATTGAAATCATCATTCACTATTAATCTTTAAAGAAAACTCTCATATCAGGTATGGAGATTATGGCACAGGTTACAAGACCTTGACAACTAATGTTTGATATTATTGACAACCAACTGATGTCTGTATTTTATTTGAAAGCCTCAGTCTGTTCTTCAGGTCTGTTCACTGCACAAAGCTTTATGGTGCTTCTTTGATGCCTTTTGTTGTTTATGGTCAATATGGTTTGTATTTTTTTTAATTGAGTGATGCCAACCCTTACGAAAAAGAAGTTTATTCAAGTGTGCTATTAGTATACTTCTTTAAACAAAAAAAATAGGAAAGTATGCTTTTAGTTTACTTTTTATGTACTTCTCAGAAATGGGCTTTATGTACTTCTCAGAAATATACTTAAAATGACATTTAAGTATACTTGACTTATACTTACAAAAAGTTTAAATATACTTGAACTTTACTTAAGTATACTTAATAAAATAAACTTGAAGTATACTACTTTTTGGTAAGGGAAAAAACAGCATACAAATATAGTAGTATTATACTTTTTTTTGGTGGGGGAAAAAGCATAATGGTTTGAATTAAAATGTAGTTTGTTCTGGTAAGAGTGTCATTTATTCTGAAGCTGCAAAGAACCTTGTCCACATTTCTAGCATGAAGGAATCCATTTCCTCTCACAACGACTTGGAACGCCTCTTTAAAACAGGAAGTTCACACATAACAATGTTAAGTCACATAGCGAATTCTGAAAGACAGTTGTGATAAAACAAATCAGAGGCAGAAGTTTTATTTTCTAAAAAAAAAATCAAGGTTCAAAGCATTAATTTGTTTTATTTTTTTTATTATTTTACTGTTTTTTTTTTTCATATTAGCAATATTTCTGTAAATTTTGTGGGTGGAAAGGTCCATTGTCTATTGTCAAATGTAACTATATGAAGCACAACTCATATCAAAGTCATTTTTAAACCAAACAGCTTTCTGCTGGTCAACACGGCAAATTCACATGACCCACTTGAACCCACTGTGAAATCTGTGGGGGAAGTTTCAGATTGGGTGGATTCCTATTGAAATGAGTAGATTTTATCTGATAAAATTTGCCAGACAGTATTCATTAAAATAATGTTTGCAATTTTGAATGGTTGAAGTCAACAACTTATTGCTAAATAAAATGAAATCAAATGTTTGATTTATTTTAAATGCCTTTTTAAAGATCCAACAGCACATTTTTGGGTTTTTCAATCTGTGTTAAAGGTGTGTGATTGTGTAAGGTATGCATTGTAAGTGTATTTTTTTTTTTTTTAGTTATTAAAATCAACACATCAATTTGATCAAATGATGACTTTCTGTATCAAACCTATTATACAGTACCTACTTTTTGCTGCTTGAACAGACCTTAATGCTGTGGCTCAAGCGGTTGATCTAGTGAGAACTGTACTCACCTCCAGCACAGATACTGGAAGGTTCTGCAGCAAGGATCTCTATGCAGGATTTCTTCAAGATCTGATGGGTACAAAGAGAAAATCATTAAAGGTAGGTGGACAACTAGGTCAGCTGAGCTAGTAAAGCTAAATGACCATTCAGTTCAATGTCTTCAAAGGGCCAGTTCACCCAAAACTGACAATTCTGTCATCATTTACTCACCCTTGAATTGTGCCTTTCTTCTGCTGAACACAACATAATATAGTATGACGAATGCAAACAGTTGCTGGTAGCCATTGACTTCCATAGTATGGAAAAATACAGTGGAAATCAGTGAGGACCAGAAACCGTTTGGCTACCAACATTCTTAAAAATACATTTCTTTATTTTCAACAGAACATACAGGTTTTGGAATAACTCGAGGGTGAGTAAATCATGGCAGAATGGTCATTTTGTTGTGAACAACCTTTAAAATTATTCTAACAAACAGTTAATGGAAATAGCAAATGGAGAAGACTTTCCATTGTTCTTTTTTTTTTTTTTTTTTTTTGCAGAGCAAGTTTATTTTATCTTAAAGAATCCACCAGTCATAGCAACTCCTCTTCTTCAAGAGCCTCAACAGGAAAATCCTCATGTGGCGTTTTTGTTTTTGAACATCACATCTGGTTTCTCCGTCTCTTTCCTCTCATCCTGGAAATAGCCTTCATCAGCCATACCAGCACCTATGTGCGGCGAGGTTGTTTCGATCTACATGTCTACCGCCTTTCTCTGTCATCTATGGAAGTATGCTTTCAGATCCCGAGGTCCCTGCTGATTTACAAAACTCTTCTCCTGAGCTTTAGCCAAGATCTTTTAGCATACATCTAATTGACAGCAGATGGAGGCCAGCTGGACTGACCCCAGTCTCAGCTCATGAAACAGTCAGCCTCTGCATGGATGAGTCTTTACCTAAACATTTCCACTTTCTTCCACCTCGGCTTCGGAGCTTCAAAAAATATAAATCATTAGCTTTCATTGCAAAAAGAAAGGACACGGTGACCTGGCTTTGATGGTGTTTGGACAGACTCCAGCAGACTGTGGGATCAAAACGGTCCAGGCAGGGCATGGCAGGTCTTTCAGACAGGACTGAATGAATATACTTGTTTGTTGTTCTTCACTTCTGCGTTTTTCTTTAATTCTTCTGTTGTTTTTTTCATTAGGAGGCTGTTTCTTATGGTAATTTTTAGCCAGAAGGTCAAGCTTTGTCTGGTTGGCATGACTCCAACAGCTTGCCCCTGCTGGTAAAAGCTGTTGCTAAAACATCTAAAAAGCATCTTTCTCCACTGACAGCCATTAATATTAGTGGTTGACAGATACTGATTTTGTGAAGGCCACTATCTTAGACAGCAGGGTGGTAGATGACAATATAATTTTATATTTAAAATTATATTTATATTTTTTTTAAAGTACTTTTACTCGTTTATAAATCACTCAATGGACTAGGACCTAAATACATTGCAGATATGTTTGCTGAATATAAACCTAACAGAGCACATCATTAGGATCGAGTCAGTTAGAAATACCAAGGGTTCACACAAAACAAGGGGAGTCTGCTTTCAATTATTATGCCACCCACAGTTGGAATTAGCTTCCAGGAGAGATCGGATGTGCTAAAACATTAGTCACATTTAAATGCAGACTCAAAACTCATCTGTTTAGCTGTGCATTTATTGAATGAGCACTGTGCTATTTCCGAACTGATTACACTATATTTTATGTATAATCATGTTCTATTCTTAACTGTTTTAAAATAATTTTAAGTCTTTTAAATCAAATTTTAAATCCTTTTCTAAGTTTTTAAATTCCTTGTTTTATTGCTGTGATTATTATTATTATTATTTTCTTTTATAAATAAACAAGCCTTGCCTTGCCTTGCCTATAAAGCTAAGATATCACACTATTTAATTTAAAGATATAACACTTGCATAAGAATTACTGAAATGAAATGTATATTTATTTTGCATAATATTTATTAGAAATCAATTATATGAAAAAATGAAACTTGAAATAAAAAATAAACAGATTTATACTTATGATTCTTGATTCTGTAATCTTATTATAATATTTTCCACAAATAAAGAAAATGTTAATAAAAAGGAAGTAAACACTTTAACCAGTAGTGCACTTAGTAATGTGTCTGTGTATTGTAATTAGTAATGCATTTAGTCTGTGAACCAGGAACAATATTTTTTTTTTTTTCAAATTAACATAAGGTAGTGCTAATTTTATGCTAATTATATATATATATATATATATATATATATATATATATATATATATATATATATATATTTATATATATATATATATATATATATATATGTATGTATATAATAAATGTGTATTTACCGAATGATAATGGTACTTACTACAAAAAGAAAATAAAATACTAAATCATAATAAAAATCAGCCAACATACTGGCCTTTGGTGATATATTGCATGACCACTAACTAACATTTCAAATTGCAAACTACTGGAGGTTCTGATGGATGTCTAGGAACTTTTTCTGAAACTGGTCAAATTAATTAAATTAATGGAATTTTTTTTAATGTGTTAAATTTTATTAATTTAATTTAGCAGAAAGAATGAAATGCTTTAGGGCTTCAAAGCCATCATTTACAGGAAAGACATGATCTTTGCTGTCAGCGATCTTGGCCAGCTAGGAAAAGTGAAAAGTAAATAATAATTACAAAAAAATCTATATTACAAAAAATTGTATAAAGTACACTTACTTAAACAAGTGCTAGTCCATATACCCCCCAAGCATAATTTATAAAAATCTTGTAACACTTTTTTATAAGTGCCAAGATCTAGTTTTAAAACTTACCATACCACCAAACACAACTCACACACAAACACACCTGAGTCTCATTGAAATCCTTCACTCCTACGCAGTACACAGAGGCACCCAGGCTGCGAGAGCGATTGGCCTGAGGGAAACACACAGCAGAAACACTTCAGACACCTGCAAACTATTTTGATTTGTTGGCCATTAACTGTTACATCTACAGATCATGCTTTTGGCTCACTTGTGCTTTTAGGGGCACAATTTTAAAATTCATCTTAACCTACTTTAAGTATTATTCATTCAGTCATTTTTCAGCATCATGTATCATACTCAGAATTCGTGGTCTGCATTTAACCCATCCAAAGTGCACACACACAGCAGTGAACACACACACACACACACACACACACACACACACACACACACACACACTGTGAACACACCCCCGGAGCAGTGGGCAGCCATTTATGCTGCGGTGCCTGGGGAGCAGTTGGGGGTTCGGTGCCTTGCTCAAGGGCACCTCAGTCGTGGTTTTGCCGGCCCAAGACTCGAACCCACAACCTTAGGGCTAGGAGTCAAACTCTCTAACCATTAGGCCACGACTTCCCCCAGATATAGGATTATGTCCCTGCTGAAAAAAACAATAAAACCATCACAGAAAATTTGAATGGTTTCCACAACAAATAACATAACAAACATTACAAACCATTACCTTTTAACCATTAAAACCATTAAAAAAAATGGTTTTCTGTAGTGTGTTTTGGGACATATTCAATTAGGATTTATTGGTCTTAACAAGCCACCAATAGAAGGCAACCAATTACCAGTAGAGACCAACAGGGTCCATTACAGTTTCCAGTAAAACCAGTACAAGTGCCATTATAACCAGTAAAACCATTAAAAATTTTGTAATGGTGTCTATTGTTTGTTTGTTTTTTTCAGCAGGAGTTTTATTATTTTGTAATTTTTATTTGAAATATTACCAAAATATATCATGAAATATCTCGATTCTCAAATATGTGTAAGTAAATGCATTTTCCACCTTTATAGATTATGTTAGTTGATCTATAATGGGCGATGGGCAAAGAAGCCTAATAGTCTAATCTATTAACTTTGCATAAAAATCTGTCTTTTTACTTAAAAGGGATACTCCACCCCAAAATGAAAATTTTGTCATTAATCCCTTACCCCCATGTTGTTCCAAACCCGTAAAAGCTTTGTTCGTCTTCGGAACACAATTTAAGATATTTTGGATGAAAACCGGGAGGCTTGTGACTGTCTCATAGACTGCCAAGTAAATAACAGTGTCAAGGTCCAGGAAAGTATGAAAAGCATTGTCAGAATAGTCCATCTGCCATCAGTGATTCAACCGTAACGTTACGAAACAACGAGAATACTTTTTGTACAGGAAGAAAACAAAAATAATGACTTTATTCAACAATTCCTCTCCTCTGTCTCTCCCCACGTCACCATAGCGCCATTTTGGAGAATCTGAGCATGACGCAGACAGTGTTTTACAAGTTTGGAACAACATGGGAGTAAGTGATTAATGACAACATTTTCATTTTGGGGTGGAGTTTCCCTTTAAGTGCCAGATATGGGTGTCATACCATATAATATTTTTAATATGACTGACTTTGCATTTAATGTGAATTTAATAAAAACATTGTAAATTACTAATTATAACACTTTCATTGTACAAAAAGAGAGCAAAGAACGTTTACATTATCAAAGAACATTTTCACTTCAGTCCACTCTCAAAAAGTCATCTCATCTGAACACCTCTGTTTAAGCAATGGTTCTTATCGGTTGATACTGTTGTAATATTGTTACCATCTCCGTTAAAGTATGATGAAGAAAAGAGAAATGTGTGATGTAATTCCCAGCATGCAAATTAATTCAAATGGTCCACCAATGACCCTGACTTCACCTCGTGAACACCAAAGTAAACATTGCTTTCAGTGACGACACCCCTTGTGAAAATGAAAAACACTTAATTGCACTGAATGCGCACTTGTAGTGTACTTCAAATCCTAAAATGTCTATAAAAAACGTGCAGATAATATAACATTAATGAAATAAAATGCCATTTAAGTGTAATTAAAAGGCATTTTGTAATAATGTCAAATTAAAATTGTTAAGGTACATTTTACATATTTATGTTTTAATAATATTTTTGTCATGCTTTAAGTACACTAATGATTATGATGTGTAACATACTAAAGCTCATGTAAAATACTTCATTATAATTATAACTGTAGTGTGTTTTTAATGTATTACATACTAAACATTTTTGAATGTACTAAATTGCCATTTCATCATACAAATGTGTAATAACATATATATTTAAGTACATGACATACAAGTTACAACATAAATTACAATAAAGCATATTTTAGTTTACCAAGTAGTGTACATTTGGCAGAACACTTTAACCATATTTCAAAGACAATAAATTTCATTATAAATTACAAAGATGTACTTACAGTAAGTCCTACTTAAGAGGGTCATAGTTGCAGCTAATAATTGCAATTGATACAAATTTAATCTACAATACATTTTTTTACGAAATCAAGTGTCCAAAAACATTACATTCAGTTTGTGTTTAAATATATTCTTTTAAGGTATTATTTATCTCCATAATAACCTCTTTTTTTTTAAAATGAAGATAAAGCATACTTCCTTTTACAAGGGACTGTCAAGCCCTCCACTCTTTTTCTTTCTGTTCTTGAGTCTTTAATCATTCTCACCTCTCTCTCAGCATAATAGAAGAGATCTTCATGCAGTTCTCCATCTGTGAGGGCGATGATTACACTGGCTGTCCGGTATCCTCACACAGAAACAAAGTTTGCGTCATGTTTGCAACTTAATGTCAGATTTTGAGTTACACATTTTTTATCCCTTTTACAGAGGAACATGCAACATGTTGAATCTAGCTAGTAGTAGCAAATCATTTTGATTTCTAAATGAACAATATGAGGGGGATAAATATGTAAATATGTTCTATAAGTAATAAATATGTAATATAAGTAAATGTGTTCAATTGAAACAGCATAAACCAGCTAAACTGGCTTAGCTGGTCCCCAGCTTAAATAACCAGTTAAGACCGCCTTGTAGGTTACCACAGTATAAGCATAAATTTCATACCCCAGATAGCACATGTACGTCTGCAGGACGTCTGTTAAAGATCGTTTGATCTGGAAAGCATCTGCTGTGTACATCTGACAGACATCTGTAAGATGTCAGTTTTACATAAATTCTAAATCATAAATATCTTAAAGACATCTAATAAACATCTATTTGACATCTGATAGGAAATTTCCTATAGACGTATTGCAGATGAGCAAACACTCTAAAAAATATGTCTTGCAGATGTAAATTTTTACGTCAAATAGACATCTCTGTGATGTATGTGTGCTATCAGGGACTGGTTTTAGAACCCAAAAATTTAATTTCTGTCATCATTTATTCAAGCCCGATCTCATGACGAAAACATACCTGTGGGAACTTTTTTGCAAGACGCGAAATATGTAGCATTTCATGACATATTCGATGTGAAATGTCCACTTAGTGTGTCACAAGTGAGGCTCCTGTACCTTTTCTGGATTCTCTGCCGCCTGCTCTGACTCATATCTGTTTTTGGACTGTGATTCTATGCCGCCTCCCCCGATCTTAGCCTGTACTGCTTACGCCCTCATCTTGCCTTTACAGCTGTTTGTCTTTATCGTTCTGTTGTCAAATAAACTGCAAATGGATCCTCACTCATCAGACTCATCATTACAGAGTGGTGCTAAAAGAGTGTTAATTTTTTCCCCAGGGAAGATGAACGTACATATGGTACGCTTTATGTGACCGCAGTTCTGACTTGAAATGTCCATTGAGTGGCGCTATAACTCTAATACCCCATGACGTTTTAAAATAACGTACCATCTGCACTACACTTAAACCTACATGATAGTATGAACAAAAGCGAATGTGACGTAAAAAAAAAAAAAAAAAAAAAAAAAAAAGTTTTTCACGGGATTTGTACCCAAGGACATCCTGCAGTTCTGTGCTAGCTGAGCTACCAAGCTTGCAACGTTCAGAAAGAGAAACATATAGAGCTGTAATCATAACTATGTACGAAAACAATTACAAGTGCTCACTGTTTTACCACCTCTAGTGTTAATTTATGTTGGATACTGCAGTGATATGTACTTATTGGTATGTATTTCGTCTTTTGTGAAAAGGTTCCCACAAGTTAGATCGTGTTATGAGATCAGGTCACCCTCCAATTGTTGCAAACCTGTATGAATTTCTTTCTTCTGTTAAACATAAAAGAAGGACAAAGAGTTGACGAGACTGCAGTCTCTAGCATCAAGTGCTAGTGCACTTCTTGAGATCAGGGGAGTGAGGTTTACCTGAACAGCACTTACTAGCTGGCCTACAATGGGAGTCAATGGCGACCATCAACAGTTTGGCTGCCAACATTCTTCAAAATATCTTCTTTTGTGTTTTACAGATGTAAGAAATTATGAGTTAGAACATGAAGCTGAGTAAATGATGACAAATTTCATTTTAAGATGGTCTACCTGCAACTATAACAAATTTAACCATTTTGTGCCAGTAATCTAAAACCAGTTAAGACCACCTTGAAGATTACTTAAACTAGTCTAAACTGTTTCTTCTTTCAGCAAGATGTTTGAAATGGGCCTACCCTCAGTGTTACCATAGTAAATCTGTTCGCTGGCCTAGTAGCACAAAAAAGAGAAAAGAAAAACATCAGAAATATTGTAATCTCAAGCAGATCAAACAACATTCACAGTAACTATTTTTTTTTCACAGACAGATGAGGAATACATTTAACCAGCTGTGAAAGATCATTTAAAAACTCAACAGTTTTTTATTTTTAGGTCCATTTGTCTGAGTAGTGGCCAAATATAACCTTTGTGAAGGATATTTCAAGCTATTTGTCATAGCTGGGTGGGCGGTACTGACACCAAGATGGTTCCTATTGGCTCACTCACCCGCAGAAGGCCTTCATGCATAAAAGTGTCTCCACCTGGCCGCACTTTCTCGAGTTCCTCCAAACCTTTCCGTATTTGTTCCCTGACAAACGCACACAATGAAAGAGAGAGAACAGGGCATGAAAATTATGCTCTTTCCTTGCTACGTCTGTGCAATGTTTTACTGTAACCACCAAACACTGGTAACACACACAATGATTCAGGAGACCAGGAGTGTAAGTTTATTCTGGATGGAGTAGGTTTTCAACAACTACAGACATATTATACCATGAATAATATTTATTTGCACTGACAACCATTGACAACCAGCACTTTTCTGGAAACATGGAAAAGCCTTAGTCACAATTAATTTGGCATACAAACATGAGATTTCTTATGTGAGCCATATGTTGAAGTCATTGAAGTGCTGTTTTAAAGGAATAGTTCACTCAGAAATGAAAACTGTCATCATGTACTCATGCACAAATTGTTCCTGTTTGTTGGTAACCAAACAGTTGCTGGTAGCCATTGACTTCCATAGTATTTTTTTCTCTACTATGGAAGTCAAAACTACTGCCCACTATTTGGTTACCAACATTCTTTAAAATATCTTCTTTTGTGTTTAACAGAAGAAATAATCTCATACAGGTTTGGAACAACTTGAAAGTGAGTAAATGATGACAGAATATTAATTTTTAAGTGAACTATCCCTTTAAGGAGACGATCGTCAAAACCAGGGAATGCTTACAGCAGATGTGCCATTCTTTATGGGTCATTAACTGTCACATAACTGATTCTGACAGATTTGGCCTTTATTTGTGATAACAGAATTGTAAAACTACAGTCATTCGTTGGCACTTAGCCATACTACAGTCAAGACCCTTCCAGACTGCAAAAGTGGATAGGCCTGCAATGCATTTGTGCAAACGACTTCAGTTAAATCAAAAAATAATAAAGATAACATTAATTCACTCACCTGTCTTCTGTAAGCCGCATCAAAATATTGCCCTGATCAGAGAACACAATGAAGGACATCCGCAACTGAGGGCTAGATACAATAACAAACATGTATGTTAGACTGAAATTATCATTTTAAAAGCTAATTTCTTATTTTTAAATGTCTCAATGTGATCCCACATATTCCTATCTGCACTTCACTAAAATAATTAACAGAATGTTTATTAAGCCAAATAAAAATTAGAGATGCAACAAGTCACTCAATATTTTAGTTAAACATGTTTTTTCATTATTTTTCATCCACATAATATAGAAAAAGTTATGCAGATTCAGATTTTTGTGAGACTCTGTCTTTGCCTACCTTATGAACTTATGGGCCAGATGTTCCACAAAGTTATATATTTCATTCCAGTGATGCTGCACACTTCCTGATCTGCAGGGAGAAACAGACATATTGAACACTTATAGTCGAACATCAAGAGACCAATAAAGATTCCCAAGCTGAGAGGAATAGCCGAGTTTGAGATTTACAGCTGTGTGAAAAAGATTTTTTTTTAAAGCAGCAGTTCAAAAATTACATTGACACATTTTTATGCTCCTTTGAGGGAAATCATTCGAGTATCCACCATCTTACAAGAACAGCTGTCTGACTGAATGAGTGTGATGCCAAAGTCTTTGAATTAAGACAAAGGTCAACAATCTTGATACTTATATATTACAGTAGTAATGCATGTGAAACTTTACTTTGAAATTTAAACTCTTTTCTCATTAGTTCTTCCCTTCTATCTGTATTTCAGTTTACATTCTTCTAGTTTGACCTTTATGCAGGATTCTGTGCAGGAGAACTCCTCTAAAACAAATACAGTTTATAACATTCACAGAAAGTGAAGTGCCAGTCATATCTGGGAAATCTGCCTGTGAAAGAACTTGTGCACTTTCCAAGGCTACGTTTAAGAGAGAGCAGTTTAGGTTGACTGTTGTCATATTTGTATTGTGTGGTAAGCCATTTATAAAAACAATACGGTACTCAAGGCATGCTGTATTTCATTTGTATGATTTGGCATACTCTTAATCACAGCAGCTTATCTTCACAAAATGGCACAGTCACACTTTCATAGATACATTCATATGTAATATGATTTGAAAGCAACAACTATATGTAAAAAAAAAAAAAAACAGCAGTTGTGCTTTTTAAAGCTTTTACTTCAGATGGTTTCTAACAAGTGACTAAATGGGCTACAGAGGTTGTCAGGGACTCTAAACGTCAACACAATGAGCAGGTAAACTCATACTAACTAGTTTGCTTTCACAGCATCATTGTGTTTACAACCACATTCTTGTAAACTATTCAACTCAAACTTTCCAGGAAAGACTGAAAGAGTTGTTTAAAGTTTATTCTTAAGTTATTCGACCATGGTGTAGTTTAAAACCTACGTTTAACTTTTTACCTCTAGTGACTATTTAAGCCTCACTGTGTTCATCAAGATTATCATAATGAACTATTTTTTTTTTTTTTTTGTAGGTCACAGAGTTCATTTTCTGCAATTACCCAAAAGCCAATAGAAAACTCTGGTCACACTTTAGTTTGGGGACTAGATCTCACTACTAACACATTTTGCCTCAATAAACTTCTAATTTGCTGCTTATGAATAGTCAGAAAGTTTGAGGTAGAGATCTAAAATATGGTATTGCAGTATAAGGCATTAATATGTGCTTCATAAGTACTATTTAACAGCAGATATGCTAGCAATATGTATGCTAATAAGCAACTAGTTAATAGAGAAAATCCTACTGAAATCTGAAAATACGGTTTTGTGACAAGGATAAAATAATAGTAATAAAAAAGGCATTTGAAAAGTAACAAAAATAAGTGATGATGGGAAAGTCAGTAAATAAAAGTTTTACAAGACACTTTTCTATAACAACAACAAAATAAAATAAAAATAAAATCTGTTAGTTTGAATGAAAGCAGCCCAATGGGACATAAAAATTCTTATAGTTGAAGAAACACAAGTGTGTCCAAATACCCTTCGGGGCCACTAGCTGAAAAAAATAAAAGTTCTGTTCTACCTCGTTATACGTTTAGAATTATTAATTACAATGAGATGATGTAAGATAATGTGGCAATGGTATCTGGATTGTTTAGGCACTGCCTCATTCCTCTTCTCTTTTTTTTTCTCCCTCTCACTGTTTTTCCATTGTTAGTGAGATCCAGGCCTCTAAAGCAGCCAAAGCAGGCAGGGTTTGGGACATCTGGAGCTGATGGTGAAATGGTTTAACAAGAGGCAACTGGTATGTGTGTGTGAGTGTGTAAAAGCTAAGGATTTATTTATATAGCTATAACTCTTAATGAAGTAGCCTTCATACAGCTGCCCAAGATTGTCTATTAATTTAAACTGAAATTGGACTGGACTGTCACATTATTCAGTTCCTCCCTAACCCAAAGGTTTCGATAACTCTTGGGAATGGATGAGAGTGCAAAACACCCCCCCAACCGCATCTCTCTGCTTTCATTTCAGAATGAGAACAGTTCAATGAGGGCATTTCACTTACAGCTGGGCTCAAAACAACAGCAGTTAGCCTAGCAGCCACTAGGTACAATATGTTTCACATTATATTTAACAAATGCTCAGGAATAGTTTGGTGTTCAGAGCCACATGACTAATAAAACCATAATAAAATCATAATGTGAAGGCTTGGTTATAAACTTTAATAGAAGTATTGAATGCTTTACTGTACAATTAAGCAAAGTATAATGTATAGTCAGCCAGTCACAAAAAATCATTACAGTGTTATAAAAAGTATAGAATCTTCATAAGCAAAACTGAATAAAGTTAAAATAGCTCAATATAAAAATATGTTCTAAAATCTAACTACTAATATAACTACTTAAGTACAGGTAGGCCTCCTTTTTTTTTTCTTTTTTTTTTTTAATAATGCCATGACCTATTGTTACAATGGCAGCCTTGCTGAAAGCTGGAGTCTATGTATTCTTTCAGTCATAAACTCTTAATTCAGCAATACTGCAATAAAAATAAATTATGTTGAAATTTCATAAATGTGTCTTTGTTGTGTAATGTTTGGAAAGTATAAGTATATATCATTACTACAGAAACTGCTACACCACAACAAAATTTGCCTCTGACCATATCAATGATCTTTTACTTTATGATAATGTCTCTAATATTTGTTAACAATAGCTGCAACCAATATAATACCTCTCAAAAAAAGTATGATATTTACATGGTAAATGGTTCATGTCCAAAACACCATTGTACTTTTTGGTACTTTGTCAAATGTGAAATGTATAATGTAGTGTAAAGTGTTATAATGGAAATGGCCAAAAAGGTCAGGGGTGTTAGGTCAAAACTCAGCACCCGGATGGCCATTGTCCTGCAGAGTTTAGCTCAAACCCTAATTAAACACACCTGACCCAGCTAATGAAAGTCCTTAGGAGTGCCGGAAACTTCCAGGCAGGTGTGTTGTAGCTGGTTAGAGCTAAACTCTGCAGGACAGTGGAAGTGAAGGTTCATCGCAGATCATGCAATTCATGAAATGAATCATTCAGACCATTCTGTGAACTGGTTTAACAGATTCAAAAGAACCGAAATGATCAAAAGATTAATTTGCAAACTTTCTCTCTCTCTCACTCTTTCTCTCTATATAGCTATATGTATATTTCACGTGATTTTGTCACTATTTGTTTGCTCATTTGCAAATGTAATACCTTGCGACTTTAGAGAGAGTTAGATGAGTTGATTTCACAGTCATAAATGTATCACTGTCATAATTACAGCATATGATGGATGTACATGTGCATTTGCTGCCATAAAGCAATCTGGCCTTTTCGCAGAAATTAGTTCCCGCTCACCAAATTTACATACTTCCAGAACAGACGTTTGGCGGTAGCATTGTGGGGGGGGGGGGGGGGGGGGGGGGGACAGAAGCCAGATGCCTTATTAGACATCAGCATATCTTCAGAATGATTTTAAACTGACATTTGAAGTGTTTTTGAAGCAAAATTGAAATTTTCTTCTAAAATGAGCATTTTTACATTGCCATTAAAGTAAAATTACTGAACCTAACATAGGAGCCTGATAAAAATACTACTTTTAAATAAAAATGTCAGATGGCATTTAGAGGCTTTTGCATCAGAACTCTTCATTTCAAGGTTAAAACTAACATTCAGTTGCTTTAAGTACAGTAACGAAGTGTTACTGCTGAAAAATACATTATAAACCATTAATTTAAACTTCCAGGATTTTATTCATTAATTTGGTGGCCATGTAATACGTGGGTTAAATATAAAATACAGTATATATAAACCGCTGTGTCATAGAAAATGTCATAAATCACAAACAGAAACAGAATTACTACAATGATAATTAATATGATCATATTTAAACTGCAATCCAAGTTACTTTATTTGTGGACTCATTAGCTAATACATTTAGCTATTGTGAAACATTTTACTTCTGATTTAACTTCTCTTACAGTTTTTTGTGTCTCATGAAAGTTCTTTTGGGCACTGATTTAATTTCATTCTTGTTTTAAAGGGACTTCATTTCTTCATTAAACAAAGTTTTAGTTTGACTACTGATTTCTCCAAAATGTCATCAGTTAGTTATTCTAACTTGATATATCAAGTTCGCAAAGAACGGTATGTTGCAAATTTGGGACAATGTTCAAATAGTTTGATCACTGAATATGACTGACCAAGTAGAAGCAGAAGCTCTAGAACTATTCCAGAAACAACAACAGGCCTTCCTGTTCATTAGGGTTGAGTGACATTATTAGAGTTTCATAACACATGTTTCGTTATTCCCACCACTGTTTCTCAACTGTTCTCTTGTTGCACTGTCTGCAAAAGCTCTTGAGCTGAATGAATGGAGGAGAATGGTAAATGGCCTTCACAGACCCTCCTGAGCACAGGAGCCAAAACCATCAAGCCCACAGCTATAAAGTGGAGCCACAGAAATGGCCCATAAGTAGAGCAACCAAGCACTGACTTTCCCATAACTCACATCCAAGTGATTGCAGATTGATTTGTGTTGATAAACGAACCCGTGTTAAACACAACCAGAACTTAATGGTGGGCATTGTCCCTTGACATTTACATTTATGCATTTAGAGGGTGTTTTTTTTGTGAGTTGGTTTAAGTGCATTCAGGATTTAATTTTTAGCATTTAGCAGTGTTTTTTGCGAACCCACAACCTTTTGCGCTGCTAACGCAATGCTCTACCACTGAGCCACAGGAACATATAGCAAGAAGGCTTCTGTTTTATATACTAAATGAATTCTGTTTCATCTCTTCTTGTCAGCTGAAGATAATAGACTGTTACACTGACTGATTATGAGCAGTTATGTTTATATCTGCTCTAGCATTTAACATACATGAATCTGACAACTGTCAGCCAGAGGAGAACTGTCCTCCCTGACTGAGCCTGGGTTCTCCCAAGGTTTTTACTCTCTCCATTTTTGTCACCGATGAATTTTGGGTTTCTTGCCAATTTCACCTTTCTTAGTTAGTGACACTTACTATTTGGCAATATAATGACTTAAATGCACTGACACTATTGGTTGAGAAGTGAAGTGAGCTGGACAATGACATTATTGTTTTCTCCAAAGCTGCTTTATAGATTAATTAAACTAATTAAATTATTAAACTGCACTGAATTAACAGTGAATGTATGAGTGATATGAAAATGAAAGTACCAAATACTAAGAAATCATGACATTATAATAATAATTACAAATTATTATGCTGACTAATTTTAAATTAATTATTAATTTATATAATAATAATAATACAATAAAATTTTTATTATTTTAAATTTAATTTAAATTGTTGTATTTAACTGTACAAATGCAAAACAGAAACCTTCCACTAGCATTCTCAGGCATTTGGACTACATCTATTTGCTTTGCTGGCATGTTCTGTCATCAGGGCATTCATTAACTTTATTCTCCCATATCATTTCTAGAATTAATTTTGTGTGTCTAGTAGAACCATAACATTTGCCTTCACAAGTCTTGTAGATGATAAAAGATGATGAAAGGGAGTACAGGAACCTCTGAAAGAACACACTGTTTTTTATTTCAAATGTCATCATGCTGTTGCTCAGCCACTGGGTGCTGATTATGACTGAATACTACATGAATATTGCATTATAAATGTTCTTTGCACCAACAGACAATAACATAATCAATATTGTCATGTTTAGGAAAATGTTCTTCCTGGAAACAAAAAACAAACAAACAAAAAAAATAAAAAATAGAATGAAATCCAAGGCAGTGGAGTAAAGGGGAAATGGGTTGACATATAGCTGTTTGTCACTGTATAACAATATGAGTCTGTCCAACAATAACATCACATTCACAGCTGAACTGACATGTGAGTCGTGAGGAATGTTTTATATGTATTAGGTAACACAGCTGTGTTTTTTATACTTAAAACACATTCGTCAAATATGAACATAACACTCTGGGGAAAAGTTGCCAAGCAGCGTTAAAGTTTAGACTGAAACGGAATAGCTGGAAACTGTGACCCACATCCAATCTATTCTATGTCCACGTGTGTGTGTGTGTGTGTGTGTGTGTGTGTGTGTGTGCGTGTGTATATTATATTGTATAAAAAAGCTAGCAGCACACAGGTAAACATCACAGTGTGATGACCGAGTTTAGAAGTGTGTGTAATTGGTTTTCCATGTGCTTTTATAAGTCCTAGGGCTTTCGCAACACTGCGTGTCAAAAATAGGTCAAGGTAGCTTGGTAGGTTGCCAAGTAAATTATCAAACAAGACTAAAACAACCTCAATTTGTAGTCAAAATGCACGGTAATCATTTTAAAAGTAAAATTTTTAAAGAAAACACTCAAAATTTAAAATACAATTCAATATTACTTGCTGTTTCTTTGTTGTTTTTTATGAAATAGCTATTTCAAAGTGAAAACTGTTTCAAAACAAATCCTAAATCATATTTTTCCCCCCGTGTACATTACTTTTCTATTAAACTGCATATGTGGAACTAATATTGCAAATGGCCTCTTAACCCAGCTGTTTAATCTATCCTTCCTTTGCAGTCTTTTGGCTCATTGCTGCATATTTGTAAACTGTACTCAAGGGGCAGCACTTGCATCCAGCCAGCATGTCCACATTGACCCCTAACATGCCATTTTCCCACCTTATGCATTATTGTTGTTGGATGAGACATATGTTACAGAGGAACACAGTTATCTTTATTGTTAGATTTTTCCTCTCTCTCTCTCTCTCTCTCTCTCTCTCTCTCTCTCTCTCTCTCTCTCTCTCTCTCTCTCTCTCACACACACACACACACACACACACACACA
Source organism: Cyprinus carpio (assembly GCF_018340385.1). NCBI lineage: Eukaryota > Metazoa > Chordata > Actinopteri > Cypriniformes > Cyprinidae > Cyprinus > Cyprinus carpio. The sequence goes on from NC_056604.1 coordinate 23,240,693, forward strand.
CACACACACACACACACAAACACTGTGTGTAGGTCATTACGCACTAAACAATGAAATATCAAACATGGCAATTGTTTCAAGAAATATATCATATGCACACATTTCAAGCAAAATACTTCACAAAAAGTAAAACTATATAAGTACAAAACAATAGATATAAGGGAAAAACCTGTGTGAACATGAGGAGAATTGACTTGGATTAAAAATCATTGAGCAGAATGAAGAAAAATGTATTAACTGTAGTGTTACGAAAAGGGCCACTTTGCATTTGCATTAAAATGTTCAAATGATCTTCAAAGTATCAAAATGTGACTTTTTGGGTTAATTTCTATCAAAAAAAGAAAAAAAAAAGGATAAAACATTGATACAGTACATGAAAGCATCACTTAACCTAAAACCTTGCCACAAAATAGACCTTATTTCTTTGAAGAAAAAAAAAAAAACATTTAAATTGTAAACCTAATTCTGCATGAACAAAAATCAATACAATGGGTTAAAGCCCTCAGACAAAGTGAGTCTTACATTGTATACAGATGCCAACACAGCATATACAGCGTGTGAAAACCATGCATTGGTAAGAAAAGGTGGTAAATCACAGGATAACTTACTTATCTAGTACAAAGTAGAGGTCAAAACCTCCATAGCAGGAGGAAGCTGCTGTCCCTCTTTCCGGCATGAGTGCTGTATTTCCATTCGCAGTGTCCACCAATTTGACACAGAGCAAAACTGCTATCCTCCAAAGTCTGCACATGTTGTAAAGCAGTGTTTGAGTCAAGCAAAATCAGGACTAAAGGAAAAATACAAAAGTGACCATGAGAGAAAAGTAAGGTTCCGCAGGGTCCTTGACAATCCGTAATCCTTGCAGCTGTTCTGTGCAGTTAATCTGGAGAAACCATTCTCCAAAAGACTAGATTTGTCTTAGCTTCTACTGTCCTGTGGCAGCAGAGTGTAGGTTTTATGGAAAAAAGAAAATGAAAATATCTCTAAGAAAGATTTTTGGTTAGAAGGAAGTTTCTAGATGGCAAATGCACACATGTAAATGTGCACATGCACCCCAAAGTCTGACACACTTCTGCTCGCTGCCCCAGTTGCTGCTAGATTGATGGAGTGTGGGAAGGAGTGTGGTTCTGTGTGTGTGTGTGTGTCTTTGCCAGACAGTGCAAAATCATTGTCTCTCTCAGCCCCTTGACTCCAAAACAACTTTCCATACTCTTTTTTTAAAGCAATAAAGAAACCCAAAAAGTTATTAAGGTTGTTATTTTGCCATCTAGTGGTAAGAAATGTTACTGAAAATGTTTGTTTATTGACAGCATCACATTTTAACAAATTCCAACCTTTTTTTTTTCCTGTAAAGCTTTACATATAAAAGCAATAGTTAAAAAACGAAACATTTTGTAAATGGAGTACTTTATTGAACATTTAGACAAAATATACAGTGGGTATGTAAAGTATTCAGACCCCCTTAAATTTTTCACTCTGTTGTATTGCAGCCATTTGCTAAAATCATTTAAGTTCATTTTTTTACTCATTAATGTACACACAGCACCCCATATTGACAGAAAAACACTGTTGAGAATTGTTGACATTTTTGCACATTTATTAAAAAAGAAAAACTGAAATATCACATGGTCCTAAGTATTCAGACCCTTTGCTCAGAATTTAGTAGAAGCACCCTTTTGATCTAATACAGCCATGAGTCTTTTTGGGAAAGATGCAACAAGTTTTTCACACCTGGATTTGGGGATCCTCTGCCATTCCTCCTTGCAGATCCTCTCCAGTTCTGTCAGGTTGGATGGTAAACATTGGTGGACAGCCATTTTCAGGTCTCTCCAGAGATGCCCAATTGGGTTTAAGTCAGGGGTCTGGCTGGGCCATTCAAGAACAGTCACGGAGTTGTTGTGAAGCCACTCCTTTGTTATTTTAGCTGTGTGCTTAGGGTCATTGTCTTGTTGGAAGGTGAACCTTCGGCCCAGTCTGAGGTCTTGAGCACTCTGGAGAAGGTTTTCGTCCAGGATATCCCTGTGCTTGGGATTCATCTTTCCCTCGATTGCAACCAGTCGTCCTGTCCCTTCAGCTGAAAAACACCCCCACAGCATGATGCTGCCACCACCATGCTTCACTGTTGGGACTGTACTGGACAGGTGATGAGAAGTGCCTGGTTTTCTCCACTCATACCGCTTAGAATTAAGGCCAAACAGTTCTTGATCCTGGTCTCATCAGACCAGAGAATCTTATTTCTCTGTTTTTTAGCAAACTCCATTCAGCCTTTCATGTGTCTTGTACTGAGAAGAGGCTTCTGTTGGGCCACTCTGCCATAAAGCCCGACTGGTGGAGGGCTGCAGTGATGGTTGACTTTCTACAACTTTCTCCCATCTCCCGACTGCATCTCTGGAGCTCAGCCACAGTAATCTTTGGGTTCTTCTTTTGGTTTATTTCCAAGGCTCTTCTCCCCGATAGCTCAGTTTGGCCAGACGGCCAACTCTAGGAAGGGTTCTGGTCATCCCAAACATCTTCCATTTAAGGATTATGGAGGCCACTGTGCTCTTAGGAACCTTAAGTGCAGCAGAATTTTTTTTGTAACTTTGGCCAGATCTGTGCCTTGCCACAGTTCTGTCTCTGAGCTCTTCAGGCAGTTCCTTTGACTTCATGATTCTCATTTGCTCTGACATGCACTGTGAGCTGTAAGGTCTTATATTGACAGGTGTGTGGCTTTCCTAATCAAGTCCAATCAGTATAATCAAACACAGCTGGACTCAAATGAAGGTATAGAACCATCTCAAGGATGATCAGAAGAAATGGACAGCACCTGAGTTAAATGTATGAGTGTCTGAGCAAAGGGTCTGAATACTTAGGACCATGTGATATTTCAGTTTTTCTTTTTTAATAAATCTGCAAAAATGTCAACAATTCTGTGTTTTTCTGTCAATAATTTCTGTCACTCTCCCTGCAACACTTTGATCTGCTGGTGTGTTTACACATAAGGATTAACGCCCCCACGTTACATTGAGCGGCTCCATCCTTCTGGGCGGATCGGAGTAGAATGCTTTTACCAATGATTTCATATCGCTGACAGCATTGCATTTGTGTGTGTGTCGCTGAGGCTGTGCTCACTAAGACAGGCTGCTTTCAATCCTCATTACATCGAGCGGCTCAATCCTTTTAGGTGGATCAGATTGGAAGGCTGTCACAATGATTTCATATAACTGATCATTTTGGACCTGAGTGTGCAGCATGCCTGGGACACACGCCCACGCTGAGGCTGTACTCACTGACACAGTCTACTCTCACTATGGGAGTGTGTGTGTCTCACTCTGCTTTCACGCGGTTACCTTCAATGAAGACGGCACCGCCCCTCCTGCTCTCACGTTCTCTCCTCTCAATTGCCTCGGAGGAAGATATGGCAAAGTCGCGGGGCTGAGCAACCAGGTTTCAGTGATTACACGCATCAGTGTGTGTTTCACTCTCCCCGCAGCATGGATGCACGCTGCACATTGATCTGCCAGTGTGTTTACACGTGAGGATCATCAGCACCCCTCATCTAATGAGCGATTTGATCTTTTAGGCGGATTAAAGAGAATGCTGTCACAGATGATTATTATCATTGACAACTTCGGACTAAATGCATCTGGATCATGCCCACTCTTACACTGCGCTCAAAGGGGCTGGTTTCTCTCATTGTGAGAGCATTGATTCTAACAAAGCAAACCTTGTAGAGAGGAAGAGGAGAGGATTAGTTCTCGCCTTGGCCAGAACTCCCTCAGAAACAGCTTGCTTTCATCCTACATCCCTCCAAACACCTCTGAGCGAAGGAGTTCCTGGCTATTGGCCTGGGCAGCCATACAGGACCGGTCGAGTTGGGTTCTAAATGCAATCCAATGAGGTTACTCACTTCAGTTCGCTCGCAGGCCACCTCGTTTCAGAGGTGTCATGCAAACTTCTGTTTCGGAAAACAAAGCGCTCATTCTCCGACAAGAAGTGCAGACATTGCTTGCAAAAGGCACTGTGAAAATAGTGCCCCAGCGAACAGCGAGTCAGGTTGTTTCAGCCACTCCTTCCTCATTCCAAAGAGAGACGGCGGGCTCAGACCCATCTTGGTTCTGAGACATCTGAACTGCTCGCTTATGTGCCGGCCGTTCAAGTTGTTAACTATCAAACAGATTCACAATTCGCGTTCGAGGGAGTGGCTTATCAATATGCAGTCCTTCTGTTCGGACTGTCTCTTGACCCATGCACTTTTACGAAGTGCACAGATTTTTTGAAATGCTTTAGACATTTTGAAATACCTCAACAAGTGGCTCGTTCTAGCCAGATCAGAACGGGTTGGCTGATCATAGAGAGATGTTAATCAGCCACTTAGAGTGCCTCGGATTGGTTATCAACCCGCACAAGAGTCACCTGTAGCCCTGACAGTGTGCTGTCTTTCTGGGGACAATCTAAGACTTAGTGTGTGAGGTGTGTGAATTGCAAGCACGATGTCAGACACAGTAATATGCTCTGGTCCCCTCCCTGCTTACCATGGTGATGAGATACATAGCAGATTGTCATCACTCAATGGCTGGATGTCTAAGTGGTGCCCGCAGAATAAAATAGGTTTCATAGACAATTGGACAAGCATTTGGGGCAGACCTGACCTGTTGAAAAGAGATGGTCTTCATCCCTCCTGGGGTGGTGTCACTCTTCTCACTAGAAATATGGCACATAGTCTTAGAGTTTGTACTTGACTAACTAGGGCCCAGGTCAGGAAGCAGACAGACTGGCTAAACCGACCGTCTGCTAGCCGCCTCATGTCACAGAAGTCAGTTAATTCTCAGCACATGAGACTTTTTCACCTAGATATCAAACTATAGAGACTGTGTCTGTTCCCCGAATTAGAAAATACAAAAAACATCCAAACCAATTTAAGAGTAACAATTTAATTGAGGTTCAACAAATAAAAAAGAGATGCAATACGGATAAACAAATGATAAAGCTTGGCTTATTTAATATCAGGTCCTTTTCTACAAAAGCACTTTTTGTAAATGATATGATCACTGACCATAAACTAGATGTGCTCTGTTTGACAGAAACCTGTCTAAAACCTGATGATTACATTATTTTAAATGAGTCTACCCCCTAAAATTAATATTATAAACATGAGCCGCGTCCAAAAGGTAAAGGGGGAGGTGTTGCTTCAATTTATAACAATGTTTTCAATATTTCTCAGAGGGTGGGCTTCGAGTATAACTCGTTTGAAGTAATGGTGCTTCATATAACATTATCCAGAGAAACAAGTGTTAATGATAAATCCCCTGTGATATTTGTACTGGCTACTGTATACAGGCCACCAGGGCACCATACAGACTTTATTAAAGAGTTTGCTGATTTTATATCCGAGTTAGTGCTGGCTGCAAGATAATGTTTTAATTGTTGATGATTTTAATATCCATGTTGATAATAAAAAAGATGCATTGGGATCAGCATTTATAGACATTCTGAACTCTATTGGGGTTAGACAACATGTCTCAGGACCTACTCATTGTCGAAATCATCCTCTAGATTTAATACTGTCGCATGGAATTGATGTTGATGGTGTTGAAATTATGCAGCCAAGCAATGATATCTCAGATCATTATTTAGTTTTGTGCAAACTTCATATAGCTAAAACTGTAAATTCTACTTCTTGTTACAAGTATGGTAGAACCATCACTTCTACCATCACTTCTACCACAAAAGATGTATCCCAATTCCTTAGCATATCCAAAACCTCAGAACAACTTGATGATGTAACAGAAACTATGAACTCTCTCTTTTCTAGCATTTTAAATACAGTTGCTTTTTAAGCTTAAGGAAGATTAAGGAAAACAGTCTGACACCGTAATATAATGAGCACACTCGCACCCTAAAGAGAACAGCCCGGAAAATGGAGCGCAGCTGGAGAAAAACAAAACTAGAGGTTTTTCATTTTGCTTGGTGGGAAAGTAACCTATCCTACAGAAAAGCATTAAATACTGCTTGATCTGATTACTTTTTGTCTCTTTTAGAAGAAAACAAACATAACCCAAAGTATTTATTCAATACAGTGGCTAAATTAACGAAACATAAAGCATGAACAAGTGTTGACATTTCCCAACAGCACAGCAGTAATGACTTTATGAATTACTTTACTTCTAAGATCAATACTATTAGAGATAAAATTGTAACCATGCAGCTGTCAGCTACAGTATCACATCAGACAGTGCACTATAGATCCCCTGAATTGTATATACTTGTTAAATCATCTAAACCAACAACATGTATGTTAGACCCTATTCCATCTAAACTCCTAAAAGAGGTGCTTCCAGAAGTCATAGATCCTCTTCTGACTATTATTAATTCCTCATTGTCATTAGGATATGTCCCCAAAACCTTCAAACTGGCTGTTATTAAGCCTCTCATCAAAAAAACACAACTTGACCCAAAGAACTAGTTAATTACTGACCGATTTCGAATCTCCCTTTTCTGTCCAAGATACTAGAAAAGGTAGTATCCTCAAAATTATATTCCTTCTTAGAAAAAAATGGTATCTGTGAGGATTTCCAGTCAGGATTTAGACCGTATCATAGTACTGAGACTGCTCTCCTTTGAGTTACAAATGACCTGCTCTTATCATCTGATCGTGGTTGTATCTCTCTATTAGTGCTATTAGATCTTAGCACTGCATTCGACACTATTGACCACAACATTCTTTTGCATAGACTAGAAAACTTTGTTGGTATTAATGGAAGTGCATTAGCATGGTTTAAATCATACCTATATGACCGCCATCAATTTGTAGCAGTGAATGAAGAGGTATCATATCGATCACAAGTGCAGTATGGAGTACCTTAAGGCTCAGTACTAGGGCCGTTATTCTTCACGCTTTAAATGTTACCCTTGGGAGATATCATCAGGAAACATGGTGTTAGCTTTCATTGTTATGCTGACGATACTCATCTCTTTATTTCTTTGCGGCCCGGCAAACATACCAATTTGAAAAACGGAATGCATACTCGATATAAAAAACTGGATGACGAGTAATTTCTTACTACTAAATTCTGAAAAAAAAAACAGAGGTGTTAATAATAGGACCGAAAAACTCTGCATGTAATAACCTAGAACATTGTCTAAGACTTGATGGCTGCTCTGTCAATTCTTCGTCATCAGTTAGGAACCATAGGTGTGCTATTTGATAGCAATCTTTCCTTAGAAAGCCATGTTTCTAGCATTTGTAAAACTGCATTTTTCTATCTCAAAAAAATATATCTAAATTACGACCTATGCTCTCAATGTAAAATGCAGAAATGTTAATCTATGCGTTTATGACCTCAAGGTTAGATTATTGTCATGCTTTATTGGGTGGTTGTTCTGCACACTTAATAAACAAACTCCAGCTGATCCAAAATGCAGCAGCTAGAGTTCTTACTAGAACCAGGAAGTATGACCATATTAGCCCGGTTCTGTCAACACTGCACTGGCTACCTATTAAACATCATATAGATTTTAAAATCTTGCTTATTACTTATAAAGCCCTGAATGGTTTAGCACCTCAGTATTTGAACAAGCTCTTGTTATATTATAGTCCTCCACGTCTGCTGCATTTTTACAACTCTGGCAATTTGATAATACCTAGAATATCAAAATCAACTGCAGGCGGCAGATCCTTTTCCTATTTAGCGCCTAAACTCTGGAATAACCTACCTAACATTGTTCAGGAGGCAGACACACACTTGCAGTTTAAATCTAGATTAAAGACCTATCTCTTTAACCTGGCTTACACATAACACACTAATACGCTTCTAATATCCAAATCCGTTAAAGGATTTTTAGGCTGCATTAATTAAGTAAACTGGAATTGGGAACACTTCCCATAACACCCGATGTACTGCACTGTAAAGCCCAAATGGTGGATAAGCACCTAGAAGGGACCTCTACATACCTGAAAGACAGCTGAGACCAGGACAACTAGATGAGCCCCAGATACCCTGTAAAGACCTTTTCTCAGATGACCATCAGGACAAGACCACAGGAAACAGATGATTCGTCTGCACAATCTGACTTTGCTGCAGCCTGGAATTGAACTGCTGGTTTCGTCTAGCCAGAGGAGCACTGGCCCCTGACTGAGCCTGGTTTCTCCCAAGGTTTTTTCTCCATTCTGTCACCAATGGAGTTTCGGTTCCTTGCTGCTGTCACCTCTGGCTTGCTTAGTTGGGGACACTTCATTTACAGTGATATCATTGACTTGATTGCAAATGATTGCACAGATACTATTTAAACTGAACTGAGCTGAATGATGACATCACTGAATTCAATGATGAACTGTCATTTTGCATTATTGACACACTGTTTTCCTAATTAATGTTGTTCAGTTGCTTTGACACAATCTGTTTTGTATAAAGCGCTATATAAATAAAGGTTACTTGACTTGACTTGACTCAGTCCGAATGCAGACATGAATTATGGCAAAGCGATCCCTGACCATTCAGCAATTAGTGGCATCACTCAAGCCAGGGACGAGACATCCACTGAAGGTATTTTAGAGGTTACTCTGCCTTAAGGCCACTGCCTGGATAATTCCTCTAGACCTGTTTCACATGCGTCCCCTCCAGTTTTGGCTCAAGGACCGCATTCCTCCCCATGTTTGGCGCCTAGGGCGGCTATCTGTCAGGATAGACCACCGCTGTATCAGGGCTGTGGCCCCCTGGACGTCCTCTTGCCTGTTTCAAACAGGAATGAGGTTAAGGCTGACCTCCAAGAGGAAGGTAGTCACAACGGACACTTCCAACTCAGGTTGGGGCAAAATGGAGGGAAATCCGGCATTCGGCTCCTGGTCAGTCTCGGAGCGGCGTCCGCCCATCAACTGCTTAGACATGCTGCCGGTTTTCTTAGCCCTGAAAACCTTCCTACCGACCTTGAAGGGGCACTACGTCTTAAGTGGCATGATGGTGGTGGCCTACATCAATCACCAAGGTGGTCTCGGATCACGCACTCTATACAGGATGTCTCGTCGCCTCCAACTTTGGGCACAGAGGGAACTCCTCTCATTACGGGTGGTTCACGTGCTGGGCAGATCGAACCTTGGTGCAGATATGCTATCCAGAGGCAAGGTAGCCCCAGGCAAATGGGCATTACATCCTCAAATGATTAAAAAAATCTGGTCAGTCTTCAGGTTAGGTCGACCTCTTTGCATCAAAGACAACTCTCACTGCCCAATATATTTTTCAACCCGCACAAGAGTTTTAATCAGCTCCCAGCGAGAGTAAGCAGTACCATTTTGGAGGCAAGAGTGCCGTCTACAAGACGGCTATACAACCTAAAATGGTCAGTCTTCCATAACTGTTGTTCTACACAAAGTTTGGACCCGATATTATGTGATGTGTCCCATGTGCTAACCTTTTTGCAAGAGCTGCTGGATAAGGGGCGCGCACCCTCAATGCTAAACGTATATGTGGCAGCTATTGCAGCGAACCATTCTCTCAAAGCTGGCCAATCGATGAGCAGAAATGACCTGATCGTTAAGTTACTGAAGGGTGCATGGAGGCTGAATCCTGCTCGCCCTCAGACCCTCAGACAGATCACAATACCTGCTTCAAGCATTTTTTTAGATGTGTTTCCTCCTGTATCAATGGTATGCTGCAGAGCAGAGAACTTCCCCAGATCATCATCAGTTGCTGCAAAAACTTCTTGGTGTTCATTCAGTAGAGCTATTAACATCTCTTGCTGATGTTCCGTGAGTGTTTCGCTTGCAGAAGTGAACAACTGTCTGAGGTGCTCTGGAAGGTCAAGGGTGTTTGGTGACGACACCCTTCTTACATGGTGCTCATCCAGAGGCTCACTGTTAGGATCTTGTAGCACTGAGTCCCCACCTTTTGCATAAAACTGTGCCTCGACTGGTATAGGCTCTCTCTCCCTCCTCTTGAGCATCAGGATATGCTTCGATGAGCACCCCCAAACAGACTCCCCTTCATAAGGGTCTACTGGAAGCTATGATGTTGCATAGCCTGATGTTGCATCCTCTGTTCCATGTTAATCATGATACTGCCTGAAGACACTCCATCAGCCAGGCTAACAGGCTCTAGAACAGCAGGGAGTTCTGGTTTTGGGTCGTCTACCACACCCCAAACTAAACATTCACACTCTGGCGGCACAGTGAAATCACTTTCTAACATCACACTCGAAATGGCGTATGTCTGGCCTCTTGTCTTCAGATATATAGGCTGGGATGAGTTCTGAGACCATGAAAACTTTGCCAGAGGCATGAATGGTGAAATCGGCAGCTTTTAAGAAATCTAAACCCAGGAGCAGGGCATCACGAATTGGTGCAATGCAAACTGTCCACTCCAACACTTTTGTGCCAATTCTCAATTCCACTTTCACTCCGCCTGTTGCTGACATCTCCCTTCCAGTTTCTGCATTTCGGAGACACACCTTTTTCAGTCCTGCAGGTGATTTATCAGGTAATTTGCTGTATGTTTCTTCAGACATAATTGTGGCCTCAGCACCTGTGTCTATAACTGCATTAACAGGTATGCCATCAACAGTCAGCAAGATCATTAAACTGGGCCCTCGACTCTCAGCTCTGCTTACATGTACAATGAATGGACTTTGTTCTGCTTGCTCGGAGTGATTTTGACTTGGGGGCTCCATTTTGGTCACAGTATTTGCAGGGGGACTTGTAGATGGACTGGGGGACCGTGAGCAGTTTCTTTTGTAATGTCCCTCCTCCCCACACTGAAAACATGGCCCACTAGCAGCTCTGGTGGGGCTGTTATTCTGCTGTCTATATCTGTTTGACTTGAAAGAAGTCTGAGCTGCGCGTCCCCTTTCTGACTGGTCTGCCATACTGGAATTTGTCTGGTGGGTGGGTCTTTCCGTGGAAGGGAGAACAACAGAAGAGGGAGGAGGTAGACGATCTATGGCTAGTTGGAGCTTATCAACTTTATCCATGAGCGCTTGCAATTGGGGCTGAGTAACATAGCCCTGTGACTGCACTCTACGTGACTGCAAGGCCTGTGGCTCCTCATCAGAGTCCATGTCTAGATCAGCCCAGGATACTCGACGTGTCCTCCCCCTCTGATCGAAGTCTCACCCGAGTGCCACTTTGAAGTTGTGTTCATAGGATGAAACTAGCCGCTGTGCCTCATCCAGTGATACAGGGTCACGGTTCATAACTTCGTATGCCACTTTCTGGTTGCGCAGTCCTTTGAGAAAAGCGTCAGCAGCAATTTGCTTTCTAAGCTCGATGTCAACTCCAGGATAAGCCAAAATGACTAGCCTGTTAACCTCTTCAGCAAACTCTGAAACAGTTTCTTTAGACTGGCGCAGTTCCCCAAGTCTCCTCCGTGCTGTGGTGGGAGGCTCTTTTTGACCAAATCGGAAAGCCAGCTGTTCTTTTCAGCAGAAAGTAATCTTCACGGATGTGTTCAGGTAATGAGCACAAATATCTAACAGCAGCACCCCTTAGACATTCGTGCAGTTTATCCACTCTCTCTACTGCACTCCATCTGTAAATGACAGCTCTCCGCTCAAAAGGAATGATAAAAGAGTCCCAGTCATCCTTACCATCAGCATCTGAAGGCACTGTTGCATCTCTGTTTGTCACAAGTGTTCTATCTGGGGCAGATGAAAGTGTGGTAGTGTCATCATGTGGGTGTGGACCACATGTCACCGTTTTGGCATGGGGCTGCTGTGTGAGAGCTAACAAACTAGTCTCTGTTGCTTCCAGTCTTTGGAGCAGAGGTGAAATGGCATTTTGAAGTTGCTTATTTTGTTGTGACAGCACAGCCTGTAGCCAGTGTGGGGGGTCTGGGGCAGCTGAAGCTCCAAGTGAGACTTCCGGATCAGTTGAATCCATCTTATATTATAATTTAAATCCAACTCATATTTTCTGTTGAGTCAATGTTTTATTTTTTATATTTATTTATTAATATGGAAGTATATTCTGCTCTGTGAATTGCAATGTGACTGTGAAACTTGGCAGGCAGCCAAATGCAGCGCTTGATTTTGGTAAACTTCCAGCGCCACGCCTTTCTGCTGGTGGGGGGGGATTCCTTGCTGCTTTTATCTCCTTGAAAGAGCGGTTAATGCGCTGAATAAACGTGTCAATTAGTCTTTAATACTACTTCACAACGGGGTTTTGCAGATTATAATGTCCATAGATTCACAACGGATGTCCCAGCAGTTCATAACACTCACAATTCGCTGATGATTTTCTATCATGCTCAACTTCTGACACCACTTGTTGTGCTCTCGTCTGTAACGTTAGTCTATCAGTGTCCGTGGAGGCGTGGAGAGAAGCACACAACAAAGATAATCCGTTGCAGGAACTTTACTTAGTAAAGCATAACTTTACAACAGCGGGGTTCATGCTCTTGCCCAGTGCTGATGGGTTTGACTACAACCATCCGCACCAGAACCTGCGAGCATACTAACTCTGAACATAACAATCAGTGGACTAGTCCCTGTGTAATGACGTAACAGCATCTAATTGGACAATACAGAACTCATTATTATATGTAAAATAACTGTAACTCAACTTATATTTAATTAACTAACACTATAACATTATTGTAAATGCAAGTGCTAATAGCTTCGATATGCATGTCAATATTGTCAGCATCAAACATTATTCTTTTAAGTGAGCATGCACATGTAGTTCAAGCGATTAATGTCTGTTTAAAATAATCTATTATTATTTTTGTTTTTTAATAAAATATAGTGTAAGAGTTTGCTGTACGCAACCAATTGCTTTTCATTGATGCATCATATGGTTTTACCTTATGATGAGATAACTGCACACTGCTTTGTCAATACTAGGCATTACGTGTAGATCACAGATGTGTGGATTTTAACAGCCCTGCACAATCATCACATACTGTTTATCTTGGCCATATCCTAATAACATTTGATGATATACAAATAAATTGTTTATAATTAGTCTTTAATACGGCGGCACATATACTAAAAATTGGATCGATACAGAGAAGATTAGCATGGCCCCTGCGAAAGGATGACACGCAAATCCGTGAAGCGCTCTTTAGGGGCAGCTGTGACCTAATGGTTAGAGATTTGGACTTGCAACCAGAAGGTCGCAGGTTAGAAACTCGGTGCTGGCAGGAGTTGTAGGTGGGAGGGAGTGAGTGAACAGCGCTCTCTTCCACCCTCAATAGCCATGGCTGAAGTGCCCTTGAGCAAGGCACTGAACCCCCAGTTGCTCCCTGGGCGCTGGATAAAGCTGCCCCACTGCTCTCTGGGTGTGTGTTCACGGTGTGTTCACTTCTCACTGCTGTGTGTGTGTGCACTTGGATGGGTTAAATGCAGAGCACCAATTTCGAGTATGGGGTTACCATACTTGACAAATGTGTTGTTTTGAGAGGTACCATATTATATATATATATATATATATATTATATATATATATATATATATATATATATATATATGTGTGTGTGTGTGTGTGTGTGTGTGTGTGTGTGTGTGTGTGTGTGTGTGTGTATGTGTGTGTGTATTTGATGTCTGTCTTTTATGCTATGTCAAATTTTGTCATTTTGTTTTGTTTTTGTATAGTCCAAATGCCAGTTTCAACCTTACGCCAGTGTCCCCACTGCCAGATTAGGATGAACTTCCTTTATTTTAATACTCAGTGTATTTCTGTTTCTCTTTTCATAGTGTGGAAAATTGCTTGATTTTAAATTTAAACAGTCAGTGCGGTTGGCAAAGTTCCGTACCAAAGCCCTACTGCACATGCACAGTGGGCTAAAACAACAGTTGCATCAAGGAATCAATCCAAAGTCCTTGACAATTTAGCCATCATGGTAGGCAAAGGTCAACATTCTAATTTCATTACCTCGCACTTTGTTCTAAACTAAAGCATTTATTTAGGAGGCTATACAAAATAAAAATGTTTTGCATACAACATAAACATAATACATTACACGATCATGAATAAATTGTAATTCCTGTAAACTGACAGTTCAAATAAAAAGTTATTAATAATGGGCAGAACTATTGTAAATAAAAAAAACTAATAGGCATTTGGTAAAATCACACATCACTGCAGCTGGCATTATAAGCTCTGGTTCCCAGAAAAAGGAGAACTACTGCACATGCACAATAACTAAATTAAACAAAATTTACAGTTTTAACTCTATTTACTCTATTTATATATTCTAATGTCAGAATTTATTGGTAATTTTAAAATATGTTTTGAGATTTCAGGAGTTTCCCATAAATGGTAGTTAGCTTTGCATACCCTTAAAAAAGTTGCCTGGAGGTGTTCCAAATATGACTTTCAAGTTAACTGATGTGCACTGAAAGCAGAAAGCTTGCCATACTCAACCTAAGCAGAAGCCTTGAATTTTTTTATTTATTTATTTATTTATTTATTTATTTTTTCAGAAATTATACAGTCTGAATAGCCTTTCAGATTTTTTTTTTGTATGGTATAATATAAATAATAAGCCTGGGCATTTAAAAAAAAAACCACACATGTTGGCTTGGAGTCACATGATGCTAAGCATATTTTTTAACTTTCTTTCAGAATTATTATGAACCATTTTTAAAAGCTGTACTGTTTGACGTTCTTATATTTTAGATGGAGAAGCTGAAAGCTCTGGGATATGTTCCACTTCTTCTACTAGGGAAATGTTCAAAGGCCCATAAGTGGACAGCAGAGGTCCAGTGTCCCTTTGAGTTCCCAATTGAGGGACATATGGTGATGGAAAAAATGCTCATCCTCTTTGAGCATATTTTAAAGGGTAAATTGTATTAGCAAGCACTGATACCTAAATATTGTAGCTATACAAGTTTCCATGTTAAACTGCACTTTATTTCAATGTTTATATATATATGTGTGTGTGTGTGTGTGTGTGTGTGTGTGTGTGTGTGTGTGTGTGTGTGTGTGTGTGTGTTTTAATATGATTTTAATGGTACTTTTTTAAGGTTTGAGTCCAGAAGAAGAACCAGAGGTCACAGAAGGTAATGAAGCAGAAAGTCAGGACTTGAAAAAGACTGTAGAAGAGGACATACTGGTAAAAAAGATGTGGAAAGACTGGAGGATGAAGAGCAGATCAAAGAACAACAGATAGAAAGTGGGGAGGAAGAACCAGAGAGGCCTGTTGAGGAACAGAGATTTAAAAGTCCAGAAAAAAAAAAAACAAGAGGACACAGAGGGCGATAGGACAGAGAGTCAGGACTTAAAAGAGACTGTAGAAGATGAGGAGGACATTTTATCAGAGAAAAATGTAGAAGTGAGGATGAAGGAAAGATTTGAGGATAAAGAGCAAATCGAAGAACAACAGACATAAAGTGGAGGGGAGAACCAGAGAGACCTGTTGAGGAAGGATACATGAAAGTGACAAAAAAGACTAAACAGGCAAAGGAGATGAAGAAACAGGCAAAGAAAAGAATGAGTAGTGCACTTAGGATGAATGAAATGGAAGAGAGAAGAGAGATCGAGGGAGTCATATTAAAACCAGAATAGTGAGTAGAAGAATATGGGGTGAAGCAAAGACTCTAGATATATGAACACATTACACTCCTATTACTCATTAATAATGGCCAACATGGCAAATTAATCCAACCTTCTAAATAAAAGAGCAAATTGTTGATTAGAAAAGTTAACACGTCATCTCAACTGCTGTTAGAAGCTCCGGTTGCTTTAGAAATAGACAGTATTTGCATACTGCTTATGCGCATTGGCTGCTCCAGTCTGAAAATGTATATATTTATTTATTTATTTATTTATATGTATATATAAGGAACAAAGGAAAAAATATTTTGAGACTGTTGTCAGATTTTATTGGTGATTCCCAAACTCAAATTGAATCTTAAAAGTAATAATTTATAGCTTTGGAGAATCATTCAGAGATAGGAGCTGAATGCCCAAGAGGCATTTCAAAGATGAGCACATAGTTAAATGACTTTGGGTAAAGTCAGTACAATTAGCAAGGAACAATGTGAACTTGAACTAAGGCTAAACATTTTTTTTTAATCAACTGTCAACATGGCAGCAAAGAGAAAGCGCCCCAAAAATATGGACACAGGTATAAAATGTTATACAATACAGTTAGCTCTTTGCATTCCTAGTCTACTACACATTGTCATCCATTTGGAAAGTTCTCCTAAAATGGATGTTTATATTTGTTTCAGTGCTGTTTAGATTTTTAGATGTTTAAAATTTGTTTTGCATTTTAACTTTTAGACATTCTCTGTTCAAGTTAAGTAATTAATTAATTTCTAACCAAATTTTACATTTGTACAGAATGTCCATTTCATGCGTCTCTGGACGTATTTCCATGTAAAGATAATTTAATAAATTATTTAAATTAATTAAGTAATTAATTTATGTTTTTGCTCAAACTATGAATTGATCAATATCCCAAAATGTTTAATTCTGTTCTGTTAAGAACTCCACATTCAATGAATGCTAATGTGTAGGGTATTTTATTCCAAAAAATAAACATCTGGAATGGAATTCATATTTGCTTACTGATTACAGTATGAGTACAGGCAGTGCAAAAGAGCACAAGGTAGAAAGATGTAGCAAGATTACAAACAATTATTAATAATTATTATTATTGTGAATTATTGTTTTTAATTTATATTTTTATGTAAAGTATTATGTTATGTAATGTAGTATGAATATAACATATTATCTAACTATATAACATTTAAAGTTCAGGAGTGTTTTTCCATTGCTTTTGAATATGTTAACAGCAGTTGTTGAAGTTGCTCTTCAGTCTGTCTGGCTTTGCTTGAGTGGCATTTATGGGTCAGTTTTGGTTAAGATGATAAGAATCCTAAATTATGAATTGGAATTAAAATTTCAGATTGCATACTTTGATGACAACCTGCTGTAGTGTGTTTTTGCAAGTGTGGGTATGGTGGAGCTTTGCTTAAAGGTCTTTTTAATTGGTCGTGAAAGATGTCTGTTAAGGTTAGGGGTTAGTTTCTGTTGTAGTAGCATTCACCTTACAGCACGCCACCTTTCGTTACATACATAACTTCAACCTGCAGCTTCCCCTGTCTCTGTTTTCGTGCTGGGGGTGTTGCTGTACCACAGTAATGCCACATGAAGATGGTGGCTTTCCACTGTGCTTTGTTAAAAGTTTTTGATGAGTGACGTTAAATGCTTTAAAAATTTAGTGATGTACTAAAATTGATGTAGTCATATGTAAAGATTGAAATGTAATGATGATTTGTTTTGTAATTGGCTCTTAATTTTTACCCTTATTCATAGGGACGTAAAGAGGTGTTGGTGCATTGGTTACCTTGTCCATCCTGGTAAGAATAAGTAAACCTACATGGCAATTTAATTCACCTCTGTAAATTTGTTTTTGAACCACAGTTTCTGTTATAGTGGACATATAAAGGTTTGTGTTTTCACTGTCCATTTACATCTTTTGACCATTTTTATGGCTGAAATATCTAGGTGCTGGAGCTTAACCCAGCTTCCACAGGCCAAAGGTAGAAAATCACCCTAAACTGGTGACCAGTCTGTCACAGATGACCACACAACACACAATATAGCCTCTAGTGTTTGATTAACTATACCTGCATGTTTTTGGAGTGCGGAGGACACTGGTGGTGCCAGCAAGAAAGGGGGGGGAATCAATCAGTAAGGGGTTTTTTGAGGTATTATGTAATTATTTGTTATTATTATTTTTTTTTTTTTAATGTAAGCCCATTGTGTGTGCACAGTATAATATACTTGTCTATTCAGTAAATATATGGATGTGAACAACCATCTCTAGACTTGAGGCTAGATGTACAAGGTATATTATATTGTCATATATTAGCACATAGACATAAATTGTGATTGAGTCTAGAGAAAGTGAAGTACCACTACTGCATTAATGCATAAGAATATTTGGTAAATTCCATAGTAGAATTATAAATTATTTACCCTTGTATAGTCAAACAATGCTTTTAATAATACAAAACAGAGAAGTTTTTTAAATAATAGTTCTTACACAACCCTTTTGATCAAATTAAATTACGTGACTAAAAGTTAAAGTTAATGTAAAGTTAAGATGAGAGAAATTGAGAAAATAACTGTTTTGTAAAAAAAAAAAAAAAAAAAATGCAGTCTCATAACATTGTATATATGTTATTATAGTTTTTTATATATGCTCATTATAGTTCAACTAGTGAGATAATAAAGGCAAAGTTGAAGGGTCCATTTCCAGGAAACACAGAAGTGATTAAATGTATACATTTAATGCACAATAAATACACTAAATGTTACAGAAGCACTTCATTTGAGTAGCTGCACTTTGGTCAAGAAATACTGCAAATGCTTTAATAATTATCAGACTATTTTTTGTAAGCAAGAAGGAAAAAAGGAAGTTTCACTGTAATCAACAAATCTTTTGCTGCATCAGGTTAACCCCACAATGCAATCATTCATCTTAGTTTGATATTTAATGGGGGTAAATAAATTTTTAAATTATAATCTTTTAATTCACCACAAAAACCTTGAAGATTCTGTTATAAATGACCATATATGGACAAGTAAGTGTGACATCTGCTCAACTGGGTTGTTATGTTTAGGGTTATGCTTAAGTTATGCTTAGGGTTAGGACCTTGGTAAAGGGGTAATTTCTCACAACAAAGCAACACCGCTTTGTTAACTGAATACATTACTTAAGTAATAATAACAGCAACATGTAGTTTGCAACATTAAACTGTTTTTAATATGGGTTAAAAGATTGTCCAACCACAGCAAATCCTGTGCTGCTGTGATAAATTACCCCTTTACTAAGATCCTAACCCTAAGCATAACTTCCCTTAGGGTGGAAGGGCAGTAAAACATACATAGATGTATTCACATCATGGACAACAAAGTCTATTGAGTCACATTTATATTGTCTTTTCAACAACTTGCTATTATGTAAGTTGTTGCAAGTTTATAAACATTGATAAAATGGGCCACTTTCTGGCTGAATTTTTAAATTTTCTTGGTTACTTACATTAGGACAGCTCTAACCCTACGTGCAAGCCCTAACCTGAGACATTATTAATAAAATGCTAATTAAGATTCTGGATTGTGGCACAAGACAACTATATACAGAGACTCATACTATACCTAAAATGCAATTCTTAATACTTTTTATGTATTCTTTTTTATATAACGTACAATGCTGGGTAGTGACTGGATTATGTAAACAGATTCCAAAAATTAAGTCCTTGTAATTAGATTGTTATATTTTAAAATACTCATAACCAGACTACAGTTACTTTGAGTATATGTTATTGTCACAATGGAAGTGAATTATTAAAAGAAATACTGTATATTCCCCCACTTCTTTTTATCTTTTAAAATTGCTTTCTAAAAAGCCTTCTGATTGTATACATTCAGAAAGTCTTCCAGGTTTGTGGAGTATAGCACTCACAGATTAGCCACTACTAGGCATATGTCTATCACTGAAAACTCATGCAAAACACAGTATTTGATCAATGGACTTACAGAAATCATTAAACATTTTAGCGTTTTAATTGTTTTCTCAAAATTGTAACATTGCATATCTAATCGACTCCTGCTGGAAACATTATTATTTGAATATCACTCACTGAGA
Source organism: Cyprinus carpio (assembly GCF_018340385.1). Taxonomy (NCBI): domain Eukaryota; kingdom Metazoa; phylum Chordata; class Actinopteri; order Cypriniformes; family Cyprinidae; genus Cyprinus; species Cyprinus carpio. The sequence goes on from NC_056604.1 coordinate 23,260,264, forward strand.
CATTTAACCACAAATAACTGTCTTCGGAAGGCTTTTGTATTTTAAACACATTAAAAAGTACAAATTCATGTCATTTCATATTTACATGCAAATGCAGTTTCCCCAAAAATCTTGTCAGATGAACCTCTTTTACATAATAATATATTTACTAGAAGTAAGCCCTGAGATTTCTAATTAATAAGTTAGGTCAATAATAATAATAACATTATTATTATTAATTATTATTTTAATGTAGTAATTTAATGCACTTCATGTTGTTGATAACAAAGAATGGCAACAACAACAACAACAAAAAAAACAACAACAACAATGGCTGTTGAAATAAAAGTGCATGTGCATATCCCAAAAATATTATTAATATTATTTTTTTGTTTTTAATGAATGATTATTTCATAACTACTTTATTGTTGTTTTTTCATGCATAACTGATAATAGTGGGCGCATATTTAATAAAGGCCTTAGCTCTGATGTGGAGTTTCTCTTTTCTTTATTTTATTTTATTGGAGAAGAGTGATGTGGTGTGTTAAGTTAGTAAGATAAAATGTACAAAAAATAAAATAAAATACATACCCATGTGCATTATGGAACCTGTATAGCTTCACGTTTCCATCCACTGGGATGGCATGCATGGACACACTGCAAGCGGGACATTTGAATGGCTGGACACCACAAAGCCTCTCAACCTCATGCAGGGCAAAGGTTCACTCCAGAAAGGCTCTCTGGAATGTGTCTCCACATATTTTACCACTCTGTTGGTCTCAAAATGTATAGAGGCTGGCCAGTAGCCAGACTTGAGGAGATCACTGAACCCCAACCCATTTTCTCCTGCAGCATGAGCACTCCAGTGATGGAAGGGTGAGTCTGTACCGTACTATAATAAAAAGTGATGGATCACAACAGCTTTAAAATTCCTAATCACAGATATTGAGTTCTTATATTAACCTTTATGTGTTGTTTTCATAAAGAGAAAAACTAGATCTTACCATTCAAATTTATTACAATAATATGCTTGCCACTGATCACTCTGCATGAACCTTCTGAACAGGCACAGATTTTGTCTGGCAAAAGTAGTGGAAGATATCGGACTTAAAAAGCAAAAGCAAACAAAAAAATTATAATAAACTCTTTAGTGAAGATTCATAAACAAGTACAATTAAATATATTTATTAAATATATTTCATCATAATTTTAAACTAATGTACAGCCATTTAAAATGTACAAACTGAAAAGAATAATGGGACACATGAAAAGTATACCCTGTTCAGAGAACTCAAATGTCTCGGAATGTCTCCTCACTGCAGTGGTTGGACACAAGAGCTTAAAGAACCCAGGGGCCATAGAGTCCCTGTTATGGAGAGGTAGGTGCTGATGGACATCTCCATCACACATGGTGCATAGATACTGCCTAGGTAGACAGTCCCTGCACCCTGCAATGGCCTCAGCAGTAAAACAGTGTTGGCAGATGCAATCCTGAACATGTTCAGCTACCAAAAGATTTTTGACCATGGCCTCCCTTGCAATGTGCCATCTTTCATTGCTTAGGGATTGCCACTTTTGCCAGATTGTGGCCAAAGACACCTCTTCAGGCTGAACACATTCATCATTAAGGATGTGCCCCGATTCGTCAATGAGTGTGACTTGATTGAAGGATAAACAAGAAACAGTGATATAGTCAGTACACAATACAATCAGTTTTTTTTTTTTTTTTTTTTTGTACAAGGATCTCATTTATATTTTTTATTATTTTATTTTTTTTGCAATTATGTACAGTATGTTGCAGCTGCCAGAATATTACTTAAACTCTATAAACCAGCTGCCATTTCATACAGTTACCAGTTTCTGCTCGATAAACAAATTCCTCTTGGATGGGCAAACTGGTGGGATCTTAAAAAAAAAAAAAAAATAGGCTTCTTTAAATAGGATTCTGTATGTAAATGGGTGCACTTAAAGATTAATACAGACTGCATATATCTAAACATTTATCTGAACATAACTGAAATTAACAGTAAATATAAAAGATAACTGTAAATTAACAACTGAATCTGATCAAGAAACACATCTCCAAGAAGAAGTGATGCTTCCAAAGAGCCTCCGGACATACTGCTTGCACAAATGTAAAATGAGGGGTTACAAAAAAAAAAAAAAAAAAAAAAAAAAAAAAATTGTGCTAAATCAGGTTTACAGAGATTTGATTAATCCACACATCTGTGATCTACACGTTTCCTGGAGCAGGGAAGGACTAAAATTGAGGCCAATATGTACCTTTTTTCATTTATTCATTTATTTGTATTATTATTATTATTATTATTAGTTAATACTTTTACCATTCCAAATACAATCACAAACAAAGAAACAAAAATGCGTGTATATGAGTCAAAAAGACAAAAGCAGAGAGCAGAATAAATAAAGCAGACAGATATATAACTACTATAACTAGCATAAATTATTCATATTGAGTTATTGAAAATTCTGCAAACATTTTGTTTCCCGGAAATGGACTGTTAAAGCAATAAACTGTAAAAACAATCCTCCAACTATTAATGAGCAAGCGTGTAATAATAGATGTAGTAACAACATTCGCCCCTATTAGAGATTATGAGTTATGTTTCTGTAAAAAAAAACAAAATAAAAAACACGTATTTCTGCATGCACCTTCGGCACCTGCACGAGATGAAATCGTGAATCTTCGTATGATTAAGGGGCGGGACGATGACGTTTCACTATAATACATTTCTGCGTGCAATTCATACGGATTTTCCATCAATAGAAGTTTAATGGGAGGGTTTTGCATACCATATGAACGCAAAATTTGATTTTGGCGTGTAAATACTACGCCAAATGAAAATGAAAACTCGTGGTATGGATACGCAGTAGTAAGAGACTGGGTTGGACGAAGAGAGAAGAGTACAGCACCACCTTCAAAGGTAAAAAACACACAGGATTCATCAGAAGTTTTCAACGCATCTCTTGTGGAAGCTATTGAAAAGCTTACCTCCAAAATTGACAGCTTCGGTGACCAGCTGAGAGAAAACTCAATCATGGTGGCTGTCATCACCAAACTTGTGAAGCTGAATGCCACTGAGATTAAAGAGTGCAAGGTCAAGATAAGCCATAGAAAAAGAAACGCCCCGTCTAGTAAAAGAAAATAATGAGCTGAAAGAAAAGGTCACGGAGTTGGAGCGCTACAAGAGACGCTGGAACCTTAAAATACATGGATTGAAAGAAAAAGTCGACGAAAGCACCCGAGACGTCGTCGTGAGTATCCTGTCTGAACTAGTGCTGCAGTGTAACAATTAGATGGAATCTGTTGTGGATACTGTTCATTGCATTGAAAGGAAGGAAGAGGGGAGAGACCGACGGATTATCATCGCGTTCACCATGAGATTCCACCGGGATTCCATCTGGAAACTGTCCCAAAACTCTAAGATCTGCATAGACTTGGGGATTCACTTCAAGCAAGATTTGCAAAGCTGACAGAGAGGCTTGCACAGCTGCATGGCTGAAAATGGAGCAGGACAGGACGTATATGTCGGCTATATCAGCGGTAACAGGGTTAATCTGGATTAGAAAGAATTTTGGACCAAAGCATGCCGTTACTCTTGCAGCACAGGTCGAGTTGTATACATCAACGACTTTAGGTTCTCGTCTAACCGTAACAACCTTTGACTTGTTTATGCTTTTGTAATTAAAAGGGAATGTTGTTCATTTAGTTAGCTCTTAGCTGATAATTATACTGGCAAAAAAGGGGGAAAAGAAAATTATTTAATTGTCAGTTTGTTAATTTGCTTCTTCTTTCTTCTCTTCTCTCTTCAAGTTGAGATTTTTCAGTTGGGACGTTCTGGGAAACCTGTTACATTTAAAAGAGGGGAGAAAAAGTGAAATCAAGTTAACAAAATCTGTTCACTTTTGATTTTTAATTTAATGAAGTGTTCATTTTACAGTTAATTTGTTGGTATTTAATAATAATTGATAGGGGCTTGCAGGTGTGTTTAATCCCCCCCCCCAAAAAAACAATAAATAATAGTTTACTTATTTTATTTCTCTCTTTGCTTATTTATCTCTTTTTAATATTTTTTTTCTTATAACTAGATGTTCTCTTATGTTTCACTCAACACTAGGGGTCTAAGAGATTCTGTTAAAAGGAAATCAATTTTTCTTTTTTGTAAAAATGAAAAAGCGCAATGTATTCTTCTCCATTTAAATGATTCTGTTTATTTTGATTTGGATTTAGGGTTTTGTTAATGGGGATGGGGAGTATATATATATTTTTTCTCATGGTTCTAATAGGTCAGCAGGTGTACTTTTAAATAATTTTCCTGGTGTGTTTTTAATTTTTGTTAGTTTTCTTGTGGGTGATGGATTGTTTGTGTTTTTTGTGTTAATTGGATTATTTTTGATTTTGGGAAATATATATGGATATAATAATCATAACCAAAACAAAATTTTAATTACTGAGGTTACAACAGTTGTTAAGGATCTATGCCAAAGGTATCCTACTGAATATTTTATTTTTGGAGGGGATTTTAATATGGTGATAGATGAATGGCTTGATAGATCTCCTTCAAAATTGAGGTTACAACATTTGTTTAGGATATTTGTTGACTTTTGTTTAAATTGATAGATGTATGGCCAGGGCCGGCGCTAGCCATTTGGGTTCCCTAAGCACAAATGCTTGGCGGTGCCCCCCCCCTTCCCTCCCCAACCAACCACCCACCCACCAACAACCAAAGAAATAACTACCATTCAGAATTTCTTAGTTAGGTTCTCTTTACTTCCAAAATAACTGCTGCAAATGAATAATTGGAACTGAACAATGTAAACACAGAAAGTTAAAAGTGCAAAAAAAAGTTTAGTGCAAATAACAGTATAAGTGTATGAATTTTATGAAGTATGAATTTTAAAGTGCACATTTTAAAATGCAAATAACCATGCAATTATACACAGTACACACACATATATCATGTAGACACAAACTTTTATTTTGGATGCGATTAATCGAGATTAATCTTTTCCCAGCCCTAATAATTTGATAACTCTGTGAATATGAAAATATACAAACACTGAGATTGTGGTTTTTTTTTTTCTAATTGCAGTTTCACCAACAGATGTCGCCCTTGGCCGAACCTCTTGAAAATGACCGCATGCCATAGTACAACAACGAAAAATCTTTATCTAAGCGGTCTAATTTGGCAAAATCACATCACGTTCAGTTGCAGGGTTTTTTCTAAAGTTCAGACTGAGGCAGATAGACATTGTATTGAAGCGAAGAAATTACAATAGGGAACGTTCTGCACTAATAGCTATATATGCACACGTGACACATCTGTAACGTACCGTACGGGGAAAATTTGCTTTATTGTCATTCAAATATGACGATGAGGACCCCAACGATTGGCATTCCTTTCCTTCTCAAACAAACTGCATCTTTTTTAGCTCAAGTTTCACAATTTCCCCGGACCCCGTTAAAATAAAAGACTCAACATGCAGGGCCAAAAGCCCCGGATCTTTTGCGCTACTAGCGACGTGGACGCGCCGACGCCCCTGGACATGCATACTACACGCAAGGGCTACAAAACAAACATTTTTATTTAAAACATTGTCTTACCTGCAAGCGACGCGCGAGCATCATCCCGCTGTCTCTTCTTTTTTCCGCCCCCCCGACGCTTGGTGCCTTTTCGAGGCCATGTCTGAGGTCGGTGTCTGCCAAATTTGACATTTTTTGAGGCATAATCGAACAGACCACTGGGAGGTGGGGAAGGGGGGGCACCAGAGGGAGACTGGCACAGAGATTCACCTTTTTCTCGACTAATTTGGTCTAGGCCTATATTACTTTTGTATTGCTTTTGTATATTAACATGCTTTTAGAAATATTTTATTTGTTATTTATACTAGTAGCCTATTGTGATGATTTTTTTCACGACCCAGATTTTTTGGTGCCCCCCCAAGCACTTCGTGCCCTACGCGCAGTGCGTGATGTGCGTGTGCGGAGCGCCGGCCCTGTGTATGGCGCACTAAAAACCCTGGTATTCAAGTTTTCACATGGTTTAAACTCGATGGGTCAGTCAAATCCAGGTTAGATTTATGGTTAGTCTCTGAATTTAGATCTGGTCTGGAGTCAGACTCTATAGTTTCTGCTGCACCATTAACTGACCATTGTATGGTTAAGCTAATTCTTAGACCTACAAATGCCTATCAAAGGAGAAAAGGTTATTGGAAATTAAATTCAAACCTTCTACATAGCGAGCCCTTTTGTCATGAAATTATATCTACAATTAATAATATAAATGGAGATTCAAATTTTAAAACTTATAGAGAAAAATGGGAATATTTAAAGTATAAAGTATATCAGATCTCTATTTCTTATGGTAAATTATTAAGCAGGACTAGTAAAAAAAAAAAAAAAAAAGAATTGAAAATTATTAAAGAAATAAACAGTATGTGTATTAAATCTTTCTTAAGTGAAAATGATAAACAAAAACTACTACTCCTTCAATCTTAATTAGACAACATTTATGTTGATAAAGATCAAGAGCAAAGTGGATAGGGAGAAAGGAGTTCAGCATTTTTTTGTAGACCAGAAAAAAAGAGACAAGAACGTAACAGTGTTACGGGTGGACACTTCATTTTCTTCTTCATAACAGTGGAAACAACTTGAAGGCTGTAAATGGTGTGGCCTACCCTTATTTTTGTGTACACTCACATGAATATCAACATTGTGCTACTGTAAAATAGAGAAAACAAACAGGATGCGCTTGCCATCTCGTCTGCGTGAACAGGGACACGTTAAGCTCGGGCTGAAATGCAAAGCTCTAAAATCAGGTGCAGTTTTGCTTTGTTGTGTCCAAAACTGATGGTTTATATTCACAATAAGCCACAGAATACATGTAAGACTGAACCCATTAAGAGCTAATAATGACAGTAAGACCTTAATAATGTATGATCTCACTTTGGTTCATATTTAAGAAACAATTTTTTAAAAGTTGTATACAGCAAAAAAAAACAAACAAACAAACAAACAAACAAACAAACAAACAAACATTAAGTCTTATAAGATCAGCATTTGAACACTATAATAAACACAAAAATTATCTCCACGGTGACACTGTTATTTTAATTATTAGGACCATTTCTTGTTTTAGTTAGGCCTAGATATAGGAGCGAAATTATACAGTGCCTCACAAATTCCTAAAATAGGTTACGCAACAATTTCTTAATTAGTGAACTGATGTCTTTTCCCCACGTTGTTCTTTATCAAAATAAAGGACAGGTAACGGATATCAAAGTGTGTGTGTGACAAAAAAACGCATGCCGTTTTATTAAAGGCATTTTAATAAATAAATTAAAAATGTCTTTGTGACAATATTTATTTGTGGCGGCACTCACGGCGGTAGAAAGCACGTTCTGGGTGGCCACCTTCTGTAAGTAATGCGTTACTGTTTATAGGCTTCTGGCAACATTCATTCCAGGAGAGAAGACAGTTCTATAGATTTGAGTGCACTGGTTTGAGCATGCACATCTGAGTGAGAGAGCGCTGCTTCCTGTTTTGTGCATTATATACTGTTAGATGTGTTTTGTCCACATTTCATATTGTATAATTATAATAATCACTAGGTAACAAAGATAAAAAAAATTATAATAATAAAAAACTTTTAGAAGGGCTTCACTGATTAAATTTGCCTGGGGCCGCCACTTCATATAGGTACGCCTCTGTTTGTTACCTCGAAATTACCTTTTTTAGCTACAGCAATAGTGAGATGCCTTTGTCCATATTAGGGATTCCTGCAGGTCATAAGTTATTACTTCTACTAGGCTGTTTTGGACTTTCTGTGTGAGAGCGCCCTCCGGCTTCGAGTATGAATGAAACATGCACTGTTTACCGCTTCGTAATGTCCATATCGTCTCGTTTTTGATATGTTTAAATCGTCTGGTCATACATAGACTATCTTGTTTCTTTGCCCATGTGCTCGAACATCCAAAGCATGCAAACAGAAAAAGTGATTTTAAATGCACCTGAGTTACAGATAAATCATGGTTGATCTATCAGCCTGATGCACGTAAAATGCATGTACTCTTATTTCAGTTGTCGTTAATGTTGAGGTTATTTTAACTTTGTACTTTGTTTAGTTTAACTGCACTGTCAAAGAGGACTATTTTTACCATTCAGCTGAGCTACGTGCATGTATTTTAGGCACTTAAATTGTTCTTGCTCCATCCATGCAATAACTGCATTCTTCTATCAACCAAGTTTTTATTTACTTATACTGCTGTATAATATAGACGGTATGACCCATTTCAGGAGCTGACAAAATTACGATTTAAAATCAGAGCATAGCTCACATTCACTAAAATATTGAAACTCTACGCTAATTCAAAACGACAACGCCGGTGATTGACAGTCAAAGCATATTGGGTTTGAACAGCCCGCCCCCGCAGCTGAACTGGAAGTTTTGATTGGTTTTGCACTCGAGTCAGACCTGTCCGTTATTGGCTGAAGTGCAGAGCTCCACCCCAGGAGTTTGAAAAGTGCCCATGAAACGCCCGCTTGCTCTGTTTCTCCATTGGCGCCTTCTTCATCTATTTGTTTTTTGTTGTTGTTGTTGTTGTTTTGTTCTTTGTACTTTTGGTGAAAAATAAATGTAGCAAAGTTGAATACTTTAGTTTTATTCTACTCAAGTAAAAGTACCACAATTTAATCATACTAAAGACAGTAGAAAATTTTTAAAAATGTACTCAAGTACTGTAACGAAAGTATTTGTAATTGGTTACTTTCCACCTCTACTTACAAGTACATAATATGTATAATATTATTATGTATAATATGTGTATTATATTATATAGCTGATCAACACTTTATATGAATTACTTGGACACCAAATTATTAAGTCCTTGAAAATGTTCTTTATTACAAGTTACAAAAAAAAAAAAAAGCATTTGTGTTTACATTCCATTTAGATTTAAATCTCAAAAATCACAGAGTCTCATAATGCAGATTGATCCCCAGAATGGATATCCATTCTCTGCCTTTGTGTTTGCATAACATAATAATGAAGAATCTAAGCAGGTTTTAAACAAAGTTTGAGTCAGACTAATGCTGCATCCCTATTCGCCTATACTATGCCCTAAAAGTATGTACTCTTTTTGTGAAGAAAAAGTTCATACATTTGAGTATGTAGCAGAATAGTAGGGAAGTTTTGGGACATAGAACTTCATCATTATTATGTCTTTACTGGATGCTCTGTTTAGTAGTTACATGCATCATGTCACCGTTTAAACTAAATATTTTTTCAACAGGTTAGATATTGCTTATTTATCACTCAAACCCATTTATCTAGTAGTTTTTAAACACTTTTTATGCGTGTTTGTAGTTCTAATCAAATCCTCATCCACTGCGCAATGTGTTCTGGGCAATATTAGCCGTTAGAGTATGCACATCTCTGCACTTCGAATTTCTACCGAAAGTAGACCATCTGGGAATCTTTGGCATACTCTTTTCAACATACTATGATTTTGGACATATTAATTCTTTTTTCGAATATATTTAGGATGGATAGCAGAGAATTGGGACACAGCATTATGTCGGAGTCTAAGTCCTACTAATGGTTTGGGTGTAATTCTGAATAGATGTTTGAAAGTATGCAGGAGTATTTTTTTGAGGCTGGAATATTATAATGTAAGATTTTGGTATGAAATAACTAAAGAGAATTCCGTTTATACTGGATATCTGGGCAATTGCATTTAAAATGATGATGTATTTGCTTTTAGTAGTGAGGTAAGCTGTGAAATATGCAATCCAGGTCAGATAGTACAAAAGGAGACTGAATGTTATTGATTTGGCCTCATTGTAATTTTTGGGCAGATCTCTTCCCATATATGAAAACAATAGACACAGGAAACCAAGAAACCAACTTATGAACACGACTATGGTGAAGGTTATAGTGTTCCCCCTTTCACATATGAGCATAAGTTGATCTTTATAAGTCCATGTGTCTACAACGAGTTTGACAGGATCGACAGTCATCCATACCACACAAGAAATTAAATGAAGAAAAGAAGAAAATGCAATGAAGAGCCACTGGCCATTGTGTTTTACCCAAAGGCTGTGCACTTTGGGGAACTGAGCAGCCATTTTAAAAACACAAACAATTTGAAAGGAACGGACAGTCAAACAGGAAATACAGACAGTGTAGAAAAATGTAAATATGGCATTTCTCAGAAGGCAAAATGTAAATGTAGGTTTTCCAAAGAAAAAGAATACACTTATGCAAGACAAAATCAAACTGATCAACATCAGGAAACACATGCTGCCACCAGCAGACTTTACCACTGGTGTGTCGTAATAGTAGGCAAAAATGCAAAATATGACACTAAGGAGAATAATTAGGCATGCAGCAGAAACCATGACAATGATGGAGGGGATTTCTGTGAACTGAGGATAGAGAACAGAACGTATATTACATGTCGTACTGCCCTCCTCAGACCATTCACTCTCTGCACATGGAAAACAGGTATAAAGGTCCCCTGAAAAAGAAGAAGAAGAAAAAAAGAGTAAAATAATATGAATGTTCAGTAGTAGTATATATTTTTTATTTTTCTAAAAGCAAAAGTAACTGGATGTGGGAAAATATCTTCTTTTGGGTTCTGCAGAAAAACATAAATGCTTATGGGTTAGGAATCACATGAGGGGAAGTACATGATGACAGTTTTCATTTTTAGGTAGACTATCTTTTATCTTAAGTTATTATATGTCATTAACCTCTGCTTAAGGTACTTACGAGAAAAATCCACATAGTTGTTAGGTGGGCATTTTTTACAGGAAAAACAGCAACTATGAAAACCTTCAGTTCGCCTTGAATATCCTGCCTTACACTCAACAGAGCAGTTTGAGAATGGAACCTTTAAAAAACAAGAAAATGTGTAATTACAGTTAGTTCCCTTTCGAAATGGAAATTCACTACAATGAACATCAACAGCATGACTGGTGTCTGAAGTATATGTAATCACACATTAATATTCTTTTTTTTTTTTTGTCTTCAGGTACCAATTGTTTGTAGTGTGCGTCATTTAAGATAATGGAAAATTCAAGCAACAAAAGTTTCACAAAGTGTGTCTCTCCGTGTCCTCGTAAATTTGACACATTTGGCCTGTTCACACCTGGTCACTTCATGTGTTTTCTCTGATAGGATAGCTATCCGGTTGTTAAAAGACCAGGAGTAAATGCCCTCTGAAACACTTTCTAGATGCATTTAAATCCGATCACTCAAACAACTTCAGGAGGTGGTGTGGGCAGCATTTCAGACGAAACTGGACAAGTGTAAATGCACCAGGTTGTTGAAACCACATATGCAAATTTTTCTCCTCCCAACATATTAAAATAATAAATGTGTGAGAGTGTTTTATAGGCTATATAGCATGTTATAGTCAGATATGACAGCACTAATGCAACACTCATCACCACGGATGGGTTAGTAGCAAAGTATCTCTTCAGCAAGCCGACGCACAAACCACCACAAATGAAACTTAAAGTAAGTCACAGACGCTCAACACATAATCATCTTCATTAAAAAAGGTGAGACTAACCTATCTTTCCAGTGCTAATGCCGCGCTGTCTCCTGTTGTGATATTTGATTAAGTGACCAGGTGTAAATAGGCCCATTAGGACACCCAAGATCAGTGCATTGTTTGCTTGAAAAAACAAAGAACATATGTTCCGCACTCAAGGATGTTCAATGTGCTCATTGTGACCAGGGCTGCATTTCCCAAAAGCATTGTAAGCTTAAGTTGGTCTTAGATCCATTGGTTTCAATGGATCTACGACCAACCTTAGTTTCAATGGATCTACGATGTTTTCAATGGATCTACGATGTACTTAAGCTTACGATGCTTTTGGGAAACGTAGCCCAGCTCAGTTTAAGGAAGCTCTGCTCATGCTTGGCCTTCTTCTCATGGAATAAAGGACAAATTCCTGCACTCCTCGGTTCAGGTCCCACTTTTGCTGAAGTAGTTCAGACACTTAGATGATGGGGATTGCAGATTAAACTGGCCGGAGATTTTCAAAGAGGGGTAGCCCTTTTTCAGTCCTCAACTGCCAGCTCAAGAGATCTGCTGGATCAGGAAGACCAGTCTCTGGCATATTCTGATCCAGGAGAGAAAATATTGCTTGTGCCATCTAGCTCTGAGCCCCTGGCATTTTGGCACTTCTGGGAGGCAACTGTGGAAGAGTTTTTAAGATGCGAGAGTGCAGTCAGTAGCATTCAGGTGGTATATAGCTGTGTGAATCTCGTTCTCTACCCAAGACCACCAGTACCTCTGGCTTATCGAAAGATAACTGGAGTCAGGCCCAGAGGGCAAACATAGCCACTCATTTTCCCTCTCAAAATAATATGGGACAGGGGAGGGGTGATGATAAGAAAAGGAGGCATGACACCAGGGACTCTGTTAACAAGAGATGGTCTTAGAGCCTGAGTAATGAGAGCACTGGGCAAACTGAATTATGTCCTGCTCTCATTTGACTCCCTTTCCTGAGTAAGGGTATGGATGTATGTTCCCATTTGGAGTAGTGGCAACATTGAAGGTTGTAGTATGAAATTGCTTATTGCTTAGTTTTTTAGTGCAGTGCATGCTCATTTTGGTAGGCTGCATAAGTAACTCTTAGGGTAGAGCAGGGTGAACAGAACATAGACTTTGTGTACCTTCCTCCACAATTGGTGTTGGGTCTTGAAAAAAGGATGTATGCTCACCATTGGTATGGTGTTTCTATAAGTCATTCCAGATGATCGGTATGACTTTTCATTTAACCTTTATTAAACCAGGCAAGTCAATTAAGAACAGGTTTTTATTTTGAAAGTGAAAGTGACATGACATACAGCCAAGTATGATGACCCATACTTGGAATTCGTGCATTCTCTGCATTTAACCCATCCAAAGTGCACACACACCGTGAATACACACCCGGAGCAGTGGGCAGCCATTTATGCTGCGGCGCCCGGGGAGCATTCAGAGTATGAGTTTTCTCTCTTAGTTAACCTGTCATTGTTAAAATTGTGTAGAACCTCCCCTGCAGAGTAATAGTACAGAAGGCCTAGTTGCAAATGCTCCCTTTGGTAGAATGCTCCCTAATAGCATTGTATCAAGACTGGTCAGAAATGGCTGACATAGCTGAGCCTATGATGGTTACCATCCCCTTAGGACTCTGCTCTAGGTGCCGTATAGGACTGTGGCCAATCCCACAAGGGTGGGAGGCAGGTGTAACAGTCAGGACTCGCTGTAGAGAAGCTTAGGGACCACTGTATTGGCGCTTTTCCACTGTGTGGTACGACTCGGCTCGGTTTGCGTTTCCACTGCAGTTCAGTATTGCTTTAGAGCGGGAGGGATTGTTCACATGTCGTTATAATTGCGCTGCCTTTACAACTCCTGAAAAACCTTTTCATTCCGCGTCGCCCCATCAAGCTCTTGCTGGATCCGCTTCTCTGCTATCAATGAGAGGAACCAGGTACTGTACCCAGTGGAAAAACCCCCATAAGTGAACCGTACTGAGCTGTACCGTGCCGTACCATGCAGTGGAAAAGCACCATAAGACTATATACAGTATGGCCAACATTGGGCTGCTACAGTATATCACATGGGATGCAAACATATGGTTGATGCACTTCTGACTCTGGCTAAGTAACCATAGAGTCAGTGCTATGCCTGCTATGAATGTGCATATACACATAAAGGATGAATTCTCTAAGCATGTAGTAGTGGGTAATGATTCCCCACAGTGTCATCTTCATTTAATAGCCCATATAAACTCTGAGCAGAACAGCAAACTTCATTACTCATTCACAATTCAATTGTTCTGATAAAGTAGAAATATGTTAATTGACCTTTATATGGAGAAATTTGCTGGTTGAGAGAAAAAATGTAAAGCTAAATGTTTATATAAGGTTTAACAAAAAGATGACTTACAGAACCATTGTTATGCCATGGCATGAGAGAGTTGTCGATACTAAAAGTAATTTCAGGATGAGTATCATATGTGCCAACCATCTCAAACTGTGGAGGATTCACATCAGTGCGCCAGAGCACAACTGCATAACTGATCGTTGGATCATAATTGTCATTGTATTTCACCTGACGGCCATTGAGTGGAAAATCCAACTTCCTTATCTCTTTAAGAAGCTGTTGTGAGGTGTGTTCAAATAAAAAAAGACACATAACTTTTAAATAATTATAATAATCATTGTCATCATTTATTATTATTATTATTGTTGTATTACTGTAGCATTAATAACATTTATATTAATTCTGTTTTACTAATTTATTAAAGTTACATAAGTAATAATGCAATATATAATATCTATTCTTTTTTTTTCGTAAAAAAAAAATACAATTATTCATTAATTAAAATGTTACTTCAATAATGCAATTTAAAAAATAATTCAGCTTGTCATGGATTCAGATAAAAATTCACTTACCATGTATGGCTTGGCCATTGTGTTTTTGTGGCATTCATTCATGTCGCACTGCAGAACCTTATGTAACGCATGAGCTATGGTATAAATGGCAGAATAGATGGCAAAGGAGAATGTGGGATTTTCATTTATGATCTCCTCTGCAGTCAACAATGAGCAGTAATCACAATCTTGATTACATGTCTTTCTCATCCCCAGGATGCCAGTCTCAGCTCTATCATTATAGCCAACATCAGTTATTCCGTTGACTTTATAGACAAATTCATTAAATCCAGGCAATGACAACAGTCTCTCCGTAATGCCAATGATTGTGCCAATTTTCCTGATTCCTGGCTGTCTTGGAACCTGCTGATTCATAGCCCATGCTTGACTTGCAATCCATACTTTGTCTTGGATGTTGTTTGCTATGGCTGCTTTAATAATTTTGCTTGCATATTGTGGCAAAGCAAAAACAACAATGACATTGATTTTGAGCTTATCAATCTTTTTAAGTGTTAGACTGTAGTTTGCATTTAGACTTAGACCCTCTTGATAGGCCAAACAAATGCCAGTATTGTTTATATACTTGTTAAACAGCTTTAGTCCATCTGTACTGTAATCATCTTGGCTACCAAGAAAGGCAACCCAGTTCCATCCGAACCACCGTATGATGTGAATAATCATCTCTATCAGGTCTTTGTTGCTAGGAATTGTTCTCACAAAAGAAGGATACTGAAGTTTATTGCTTAATGCATAGCTAGTAGCTCCATAGTTCACCTTTAAAAGAGAAGAAATATATATCACTCATATATAGCAACCTGATAATCCTGAACAAAAGGCAGGACGTGTTTGTTTCATTATGTAAACTTTATAAAAAGAAACAATTTACCATTGGTATAAGGTCCACTGTGATCAATGGTGCAATGGTAATAGTTTTTGAGCTTCCATATGGTCCCGTTAAAGCAATCACTTTAGGCTGATAGTTGTTGAGTTTTTCTTTAGGTTTTATTGAGCCATTCTTGGAGATTAAATTTAAGACTGTATTTAAATTCTTTATATTAGAACAGTGGTCAAAAATTTCATAGCCCAGAGAAACATTGGGCAAAAGAGTTGTGGAATTATTAATCTCCTCAACAGCAAATCTCATTACTTGCAACATCTGATATCCAGATTTGGAGGGACTGTGCCTTAAACACATCAATGAGAAAGTTAATAGCATGCAATTGAATATTCAGTTTAGAAATGTGACTTGATTGACGTGGAAATGCTGCTTTGATTCACATAACCATGTACTGATAACCAAAATATGGTAAAAGGTCCTTGCTTACCTGAAACATTCAGTGGGTTCTGCGGAAAACAGGGTTGTTTCATGTTCTATGTCATGTAAAGCAAAAAGGCCACCCAATAAGTAATCTCCTTCTAAGCTGAATTTAGAAGTTGACCAAGAAACTTTGAAAAATAAACAATCAGTAAAGCCTACAAGAAAAATGTATATGTTACTGAGAAGCATTGTTTATGATGGGTCGTGGGTCCTGAAACTAGGATGTGCCTTGGCTAGCAATTTAAAAGCAGTCAGGCTTATATTCTAAACTTAATTTTCTTAAAACACATTTCAATTTGCTTAAACCACTATATTCACTGATACACAAGTCCATTTCCATATCTAAACTCTCAAAGCTTATGTCAATCAGTTATTAAATAGAGCATTACACCACAAACGGCACCTCATATACTGTATGTATGTGTATATATAAAATTTCAAATCAAACTCTTGTAAAACAAATGGACGATAACCTCCTAAACTCAGAAGGGTTTTTATTTTTATTTTATTTTATTATTTTTTTACAATTGGATTAAAGTTTTACAGAATTGGTGAAAAAAGAAAGAAAGAAAGAAAGAAAGAAAGAAAGAAAGAAAGAAAGAAAGAAAGAAAGTTAATCTGCTATGTGTATAACACATAAGATGTTACACGTTTACAATTTCATACATATTTTTTTAGTAAAAAAACAAAAACTGAGAATGCTGTGGCTGCAGAGAAAGTTCAACATGCTGCAACTGAAGAAAACACATGCAAACAGAAAGTAGGGAATCTCCATCGGTTTGACAACACGTGCTACTCACTACACAACCAAATACAAAAACACGCTGCAGATAGCACAGACCACAACAGAAATGTTTCAAGGTGACCCCAACAAGTGACAAACCTGCCTGGATATGCTTATTGTTCAGTGTCTTCTCATCAGTAGTGCAATCTATTCCTGTTTACACTAAATAAGCCTGCTCCCAAACAGGTTTGAGCTTATGGACCTGTTCAAAATCTGAATGACGCTGATGATGTAGAGCACTTTCTCATCACCTTTGAGTGGACTGTTGTTTCTTGCAGATAAAATAAAATGGACTGGACCTGGCAGTTAATAGCTTTTTAATTACATATTTATCTTTTATATAACATTAATGTGCTGAGACGATTGCTGTGTCAACTAACTTATTGTTTACTCACATAGAATGATTGTAGTCACTTCAGTAACAATTTTACAAACATTTAACATTAACAAGGGGTTTATCTCATGTTAAACATGTTTATATATATATATATATATATATATATATATATATATATATATATATATATATATATATAGATATATATATATGCACATAACATGACACAATAATACACCTGTATAATGTAATACGTTTAGTAA
Organism: Cyprinus carpio; assembly: GCF_018340385.1. NCBI lineage: Eukaryota > Metazoa > Chordata > Actinopteri > Cypriniformes > Cyprinidae > Cyprinus > Cyprinus carpio. The sequence goes on from NC_056604.1 coordinate 23,277,401, forward strand.
TACCAAGAATACAGAACAACTGAATCAAACACTAGAATCATCCAATGAACAATGTGCTTATTCTTTTAAATTACACTCAGCACCATGACTGTCAACATGTATACAACGGAATTGGCTTATACCACCCAGGTAACCTTTAAGGACTAAACCGTACCAGGGGTATGTTCAGGATAACACTTAAGGCCCCGGTATACTTCGTTTTGGGCCAAAAAGAAGTTTGAAAAGGCTGAGCGACGGTATACTGTTTTCGAACATTCTGACACCCCTGCGCTGCTGGAGGCGGGGTGTAGATTAATGTAAACATAATTCATGATGCTCGCGCATATGCCCTAAACACAACAACAATGAAATTATGAGGTGTAGGCAATCTAGGTGTGATATGGGCACCAATGGTAAGAATATTATAGACAAAAGAATAATGATTAGTCAAGTCAAGTATCATGTTTGCAATACAAAAGAACCATAATCAGTCCTTTATGGGAAGTGTAAATGTCTCAAAGTCTGTAAAACTTTAGCATGGTGTGGAAAAAAAAACATTGAAGTCAGTTTGTTACTTTATTTTATTAGTGTTCATTTATTTTATTGAACTGGATACATTTTTACACCTTTTTATATTTTATGTGGTGTCATGATTTACTTATGATAAAAACAAAGGTTTATTATTGTATGTTCGTTTGGCATTTCATTTATTTTATACCCTTAAATTCTTAAATTCTTAAATTTCTACCTTATATCTTTACTCTTTTCTTTCATTCTTTTCATGTTTTTGGAAAACTTGTCTCAGATGTTTCTCTACGTCACTTTTTGCATAACTCCAGGTCATCGACACCAAGCTTCGTTGCATTTTCTTTCTAGGAATTAAATGCTTTCTCTGAACCTTTCAAGTCTCTCCGTGAGCGATCGTACAGGTGCGGATATATCTGTGCCAGCTCAGCTATTCGACAATCCAGTGTGTTCATGTTGCTAGTGACTAGGCCGGAGATATTGTTCTCTCTTTCCTGACCTCTGTTGAATGAGAAACGAACCAGGAAAAAAAAAATCGCATGTCAAAGAAGGTGAAGTTTCAGAACACACCCTTTGATTGCATAACCGCCATGGACCAGTGGAAATTCAAAGGTGTTTAGGAGCCAAACGAACTCCCCCAGAAAGTTCGTTTTGGTCAGCTGTTTCGAACTGCTGAAACGAACTCAAAATTAATTTTGTTTCGGCCTGATTTTGTTTTTGTTGGAGTTGTTTTAGTTTGTTTTTGTATTTTGTTTGAAGTATATCGGGGCCTTTAGTCTCTAAAAGTTGTGCTGATTCAGTCGGAATTGGATCGAAACTAGAGTGTAATATCTGTCCTGACATAGGGCATTCACACAAATCTGCCAGATTCCCCCCAGGACATCAGTGGTCTCTTGACCCATCTCTATTATTTGTCACAGTCATTCTGACGTGCCAACATCTGATCTACATGACGCCTCCAGTGAACGAGAGTCCCACATCAACAGTGTATGATACATGACCTGTCTTTGCTGACACAACCCCAGGGAACCACTACTTTCCCTGCAGGTAATCACAAACTAATACCCTGTCACCCACTGCAAATGTTCTGTCTTTAGCATGCACTTGACTTTGCTGGCACAATTTACTTTGAGCTTTTTCAACCACAGAGGCAACATTTGGTTTCAACAACTAAAGATCGCAATCTACGATGTACGATCAACATGGCATATTGCAGAACATGTGTGTGTCACTCCATTGGCTTGAGAAATGCCTGAAACTCTTCTGAGGTGAACTGGGGACTGTTACCACTAACCAGCACTTCTATAAGTCTATAATGATGAAGTCCGCATGTATGCATTGCCACGGGGACTCTGGCCATTTCCAAGGGTGTGAGGTTGAGGGTCTGAGAGATTTTAGTGTCTGTTGACAGGACTGATAATTCTTTGACAACTGCTCAACTTGAGTATCAATACATGACACAACTATGTGCAACTGTCCTGTATTTAGTTCTGCCAGCCCCCTGGATCTCAGCTTAGGAGGGATGACCACTCTCCAGCCCCGCATGTAGCAACCTTGTTGCATAGTCAACTCATCCTTCTTGTTCACATATAGGACAAGCACATCTGTAAGGTGTGAAAAAATGTCCAGTGCCATCATCTCCATTACTTGTGACAGATTGTGGTTATCCCTTGTCTCTTTACAGACATCTGCATACAGGACTGGTAGAGCATCAAGCTGTTTTACTTGAAGTAACTCCACCATAGCCAGCTTAACTTGAGATGCAGTTGGCAGGGATAATTGTGATAACCCATCCACATTGCAGTGGTGAACAACGTCCCTATACTGGATATCGTAATCATAGGCTGCCAATAACAAAGTCCAGTGCTGCAACTGAGCTGCAGCCACACTGCAAAAAAGCCAACTTACGAAAAGTTCTCCCAATATACATAAAACAGATATTTTGATTGGAAGTGTTCATGCATGATACTAACAAATTTGTTTGAACAACAAATTTGTTCCTTAAATGTTAAAAACATGCAATGTTCTGTTGACCTTACTAAGAATTTTTTTTTTTCATTGAAGCTCACGATTCTTGTTAGTGTGTGCGCAGTTTGAACCTTGAATGCATGCACACTTTGAGACTTCAGCAACTTGGGCTAAGTGCCGAAAGTTTCAAAAAGTTGATGCTGGTGAAAATATGTATTAAATGAAATTGTTTTAATAATGGAAAAATCGTGAAAATAATGTTATGAGACAGTATATTCATCTAGACAGTTGAAGACGTTGTAGAGATTCAGCCACTAGTTAAAGAGATCAAATGGCCTGCACTAAATATCAACTTAATATCAACTGTTACCTGTGTTCTGGTTTCTTTTTTTCTTTCTTTTTTAGAGTTTTAGAGTCAATATTCATTATTATTATTATTTTAATTATTAGGCTATTACTATTAGAAATGTAGAACATTTTAGTTATAGTAGCAAAACCTTCTGGTGATTCCTATTATTATTGTTAATATTTTTATTCTTTGTTTATTTATATTTAGATTATTATCATTATCATCATCATCATCATCATCATTATTATTATTATTATTATTATTATATTTTTATTTTTTTTGTATCAGTAATGACCTCCTGGGAAAGTTCACATGTTCCTTTGAAAAATACACAACACATTTCCTGAAACTCTAAAGAAAAAAAGAGAACAGATGAATTTGGAGAATAAATGAAGACTCGTTTGGTTAAGCTGGATAAACAGGTACTCTTATGATTCTTTAATATAATAATATAATCAAAAGCAGCCATATCACCCTGCAGCCCAAGACTGGTTGCCTACTCAAGCTAAGCAGTGTGGAGCCTGGTCAGTACCTGGATGGAAAACTAGTCTGCTGTCGGAAGAGGTGTTAGTGAGGCCAGCAGGGGGTGCTCACCCTGTGGTCTGTGTTGGTCCTAACACCCCAGTATAGTTGGGACACTATACTGACAAAAAGCACCGTATTTCGGATGAGACGTTGAACCAAGGTCCTGACTCTCTGTGGTCATTAAAAATCCCAGGATGTGCTTCGAAAAAGAGTAGGGGTGTAACACAGCATACTGGCCAAATTCGTCCACTGGCCTCTGACCATCATAGCCTCCTAACCATCCTCATACACCGATTAGCTTAATCACTCTGTCTCCTCTCCACTAATAAGCTGGTGTGTGGTGGGCGTTCTGGCACAATATGGCTGTCGTGGTGGAGGCTGCACACTGGTGGTGGTTGAGGAGATTCCCCCCTTCTATGTAAAGCACTTTGAGTGCCCAGAAAAGCGCTATATATAAGTGTAAGGAATTATTATTATTAATATAGTCAAAATATAGCAGTATTAACAGCTTTCTGAATAGAGCCATTCATTTTGTGTATTTTTAAATACATTGGATTTAACACATAACAGTAAAACATAATAACGTCAATTGAAATTTCACACAACATACACAATTGAAACATTACAGTAAAGTCCAATAACATTAATTGAAACTTGCTACTTTTAGTAATAAGTACAATGTAAAATTTTAGTTTATACAGATGCATCTCAATAAATTAGTATGTTGTGGAAAATTTCATTTATTTCAGTAGTTCAACTCAAATTGTGAAACACGTGTATTAAATAAATTCAATGCACACAGACTGAAGTAGTTTAAGTCTTTGGTTCTGTTAATAGTGATGATTTTGGCTCCCATCTAACAAAAACCCACCAATTCACTAAAAGCCTAAAAGCCTATAGTCTTTGAACAAAGAAACTCTGAGAAGAACAGCAAAAGCTGCTGCGTCACAAGGAAACCCCCGTTCATCACCAAGCTCTCCCAAAAGACTTCATCATCAAGGAAGATTGCCATCCAATCAGCAACGGGACTCCCTCAGGCAGAAAAGGAAACCCTGCTTTTCAGCTCAAACGCAAGTAAACAAACAAAGCTTTGTCTCTTACTGAACTGGTGCAAATTGATCTTAAGCAGTAAAGATAAGACAAATCTCTGCTTTTGTGATTTTATTGGTGCGATCTAAGAAAGAATAACTTAAGTTACTAGACTCTTGGGACTTTATTCAAATTCTCTTTAATCCTCATCTTCAGTAATGTGTGTGTATCTGTGTGTTCATTAGTGTAGTTCCATGTAATAGCAGTTAGTAAATAAACTTTTGTTTCATTTGTAAAGAATCATTGTCTCGGGTCATGTTTTTTAAAGTTAAACTTTTCCCATATCTTGTTACCTTGCTCATAGTTAACACAAATACCAATCTTGTATTATTGTCGTTGGCCACGGAGTAGTAAAAACAGAATTGATATGATACACTAAATTCTACTAGACGGTGGATGAATAGTTGATGAAGTGTAAACTAATCAAATTTGGAATCAGTTCTAATCAGATTGATTTTGAATCTTAAGATTTAATTCCCTATTAAAAGAGTTAATTTCTTACATATTTATGGTGGAGAATCGAAAGCGGGCAAATTTGACTTAGAATTCATAAATGCCATTTTTAAGTGGAATCTCTTCTATTTTTATCCGGAGAAAAGAATAGATAGACACAGAAAGAGAGTTTGTTGTGTTACTGTATTTTATTGTGGCATGCCAGCGTGTTGAATGTTTGTATGTGCAACTCGAGATGTTGTTTAAAGTTGAACTGCAGTAAATCTTTTAAGAATTGTCCGCCAAGACAAAACTAAGGTGCTCTAAGAGCGCACAAGGAGAGAAGCAATCATGTTCCTTGTTCTTTCTCTTACTAGGCCTTGTTTGTTGCTAGATTGTCCCAATGTTGAACAACTAGACTATCTCCCGGTTTGAGACATTAACTAATTAATGCTCTTCTGCCAATTATTCACTAAAAAACTAGTGTACTTGAAACTTTAACTCACTTTCACCTCATTCTCGCTCTCTTTTACACGTATTCATCTCTCTCTTCTCCTCTCCTCCCACTGAAAAGAATGCTGACAGATGCAAACTTGATAAAACTTACTGTACGCGATTCTAACCAACCATCAGATCAGCGATTTCACAGTTAGTTTTAATCACATTTGTTTAAAGGTTTGTCCTTTCCCCTTCAGCTTGTTTACTCTTATCAGTTTAACGCTGTTGTTTTATTAACAATTAATAATGGTTCTCGTCTTCATTACCTTAATGATACGTTGTGATTAATTCAGCTATAACTGCTCTTATAATTTTATTGACATCATTAGATATTATTAATCTAAGTAATTATGGATTTGAAATTTTAATTTAATTTCATAATTAATTACAGATTTGTAATTTTAATTTGATTTCATAAATTAATCTCAGTTCCTGTTTTCACGTAGCAATATTTACAGATTAATTTAATTATAATTGATCTTGTAATCTAATGACAACAGACTCTGTTGGCCACTGAGAGGACCTTGAGATATGGCTAAGTGTTTCAACAGACAGCCTCCTACCTAAGGCTGCTGAAACAGACACAGGACCAGCTGGATGACAACATAACAAGCCTTATGAGAAAAGACCCAAGTCTTGCAGTCACAAAGAACTAGCCTAGATCACGGGCTCCTTAAGCCACACAATCATCGCCACCCTCAAGCTGAGCGACAGGCATGCCACCCATCTCCAGCAGGAGCTAACATGTGCACAACGACACGTTGAGCAGCTAGAACTGGAGGCTCAGGAACCACGGGAAGGACCCAATGAGATGGAAGAAGGCACCGAGGAGGAGATCACCAGGCTAAAAGAGACCATTGCAGCTACTACCCAAGAGATGGAACAAGGCTAGGCAGACTACGCTGATCTTTCTAACAAGCTACAATATGCAGAACAGCTCCTGGAAAAGGCAAAGGCTGACTTCAGAGGCAAGAACAGCAGAATTAAGCCCTTGAAACTCACTTGAATGAGTCAAGAAACGACATTACGTCAGGACGAAGCCAAAAGAAATTGCTCCAGCCAGCCATAGATCATCTCATGGCTTGGACCTCAAAGATCTCAACAAGCTCACCAGGAACATTGGCAAATTCACCCCAAGTGTGCCGGGTAGCCAGGATGTCTACACTTATCTGCAAGATATTGATTTTCACCTGGAAATGAGACCCAATGTCACTGACAAAGATAGACTCTGTTTGCTCTGAACGACATCCAGCCCTGAAGTGCGCTGCTTCCTGGATCAGCAGGCAGCCTGCTCACACAAAGACTGATTCCTACCTGCTCCGAGAAGCCCTCATTAAAAAGTTTGCTGACCCTGAGTCAGAACAAGGACTAATTGCTGCCCTGAAGACCAAACAAGGTTGTCATTAATCTCCTCAAGCCTACTACAGCTGACGCAGACGAGCATACTATGGAACTCGCAACAAACCTAACATGGAAGACGAACTAAACTTCAAAACTCTCTTCCTAAGAAATCTCCATCCAGGAGTAAGCCACCATCTTGGCATTCTCGCATGTCCACGAACAATGAATGCTCAGCAGTTGCGAGACTTGGCACAGAAAGCCTATGGCAAACAAAAAATGGCCTCAGTAAAGGGTGCCAAAACCCCAACAGTTCTTGACTTCAACACTTAAAGTCAAGGTCTGGCTCTAACGGGCGTCCAACATCAAGACCATGCCAAGCCTCCACCCAAAGAGTGAAACACACCCTTGTCCAACAGAGAACGGGACTCCCATGCCCGGTACCTAACCTAAACAAAGGAACAACCGCTGGGATGGACTGCATGGAGGACAACACTCACCTGAACGTCACTGGGAGAAGTCATGGGACCAATCCAGAACTCATGAGAATCGATGGGAGAGATCATGGAATCAACCAAGCTCATTTGGAAACTCACGAAGGAAAAACTCATGGGAAACCAAAGGAACCTCCAAGGGAAAACGACAAACACCGCAGAGCAACCAGCCCAAGGAATCGATGGAAAAACTCACAAAGATTCCAAGCAGACAGAGCTCAAACTGAATCCACACAAGAACAAAAGACATCATCGTGTTTCGACTCACAAGAACTGATAAAGATGATGATGAAAGAGTTCTTCCAATGCAAGGGGGATGATAGGAAGTAACTGACCCAACACCTGATGCATCAGATCACAGCAGCATCCAACAAACACCTGCTGAGGAAACCACTCAACTTACTGAAAGTGCTGTCTTGGTCGTCTGCCACTCCTCCGAAGAGCACCAGATCAGTCCTGACATCCTACCTGTCTCATCCCAAACTCCAGTCCCCTAACTCCTGGGCTACCTCATTGAGAAAGGTATAGCAAGAAAGTTTTAGCTCTCCATCATCATCGAACGCCACATCAAAGTTGAAGCCCTTCTCGACACGGGAACCGACATCACCCTAATGTTGACCAAGCTACTTGAAGAAGTCCAAGAAAGAACAAAGAGGTCTAATAGCACCCTCAGACTCCAAAGGTATGAGCTGAACCTTCAAGCATATTCCCACACACCCTACAACTAAAACATGTGGATCCCAATTCACCTAACTGTGGGACAGATGGACATTGTCCACCCAGTATACGTCTCACCACTCAAAACGTATCCACTTCTCATTGGAAAAAAACCTGCTTAATTGTTTTGAACCCTTAATGGACTTCAAGCAGCTAAAGATATGGATCTTCAACAGAGCTGTGCGAAGTCTCTTCATGCTTCAAATGCTCCACCATCATCCCCATCCCCCAAAAATTCAAAATTACAGGACTAAATGACTAAAGGCCTGTGGCTCTAACGTCTGCGGTCATGAAGTCATTTGAAAAACTGGTGCTGGCCCACCTGAAGGACATTACTGGACCCTTACTGGATCCTCTTCAGTTTGCCTACAGAGCAAACAGGTCTGTGGACGATGCAGTAAACACTGGACTGCAACATCTAGACAGTCCAGGGACTTATGTGAGGATCCTGTTTGTGGACTTCAGCTCAGCCTTTAACACCATCATCCCAAACCTTCTCATGCCCAAACTAACTCAGCTCTCCATGCCCACCTCCATCTCTCAGTGGATCAACAGCTTCCTGACAGACAGGCAGCAGCTAGTGAGGCTGGGAAAATACACATCCAGAACCTGTATAATCAGCACTGGAGCTCCTCAGGGCTGCGTTCTCTCCTCACTGCTCTTCTTTCTGTACACCAACGACTGCACATCTAATGACCCCTCTGTCAAGCTCCTGAAAGTTTGCTTACGACACCACACTCATCGGCCTCATTCAGGACGGTGACGAGTCTGCTTACAGACAGGAGGTTAAAGAGCTGGCTGTCTGGTGCAGTCTCAACAACCTGAAGCTCCACACACTCAAAACAGTGGAGATGATAGTGGACTTCAGGAGAAACCCCCCTGCTCTCCCCCCACTCAACATCATGAACAGCAGTTCCTGGGCACCACAATCTCTCAGGAGCTGAAGTGGGACATTCACATTGACTCCACTGTGAAAAAGGCCCAGCAGAGGTTGTACTTCCTTCTTCAGTTGAGGAAATTCAACCTACCACAAGAGCTCCTGAAACAGTTCTACTCCGTCATCATTGAATCCGTCCTCTGCACTTCAGTAACTGTCTGATTCAGCTCAACTACCAAATTTGACCTCAGAAGACTACAGAGGGTAGTCCGGACTGCTGAGCGAATTATCAGTGCAACCCTCCCTTCTATTCAAGAACTGTACTTATACAGAGTGAGCAAAAGGGCTGGCAAAATCACTCTGGACCCCTCACATCCAGCACACTTCCTCTTTGAACTGTTGCCATCTGGTCGACGCTACAGAGCTCTGAGCACCAGAATGACCAAACACAGGAACAGTTTCTTCCCCCAGGCAATCCATCTAATGAACACTTGACAATAACTGTGGAACACACAACACTATTTATACACACATACAGTTATTTATCTAACACACATACTTAGTCTACACTTCACATTTGCACATAACATACCTGTACATACAAAACTGCCTATTGTAATATACCTGCACATACAATTGTCAATTTGTATATTGTTATTCCTTACCTACTTATTTGTATTTTTTATTATTTTTAATTCTGATTCTGATTCCCAAAGCCAGTCACCTGGGATGGGTCAATTTTTATTTTTTTTTTTTTTTAAGACTTTGATCATTGCTTTATTTCAGTACCAGTGTCATAGAAAGCCCCTGGCGATGAGCACGAAAGCACTGCAAAGTCCGACATCCAATACGATCCTGACAAGCCGTAACATTCACAAGACCCGACAGTAAATCATTGCAGTGTTATGAGCCTGTGTCGTATTATGCCAGATATGTTCTAAAGCCCAAGAAATGGTGGCCCACCATTGACTATCAAATTAAACAGCAGGTTGCAAAGGATAGCCGACTCAGTTCCAGAGGTTCGCAAAATCAAAGGCTGGACAAGCCCCACGCTGTGGCGTCCCACATTTTGGACAATCCCAGTACCCCAAATGTGGTGTCATCATTTGTGTGTGTGTAAGAAGGTTCTATTGTCATATGTGTCTGTGTAACAGCGCCGGCAACGGAAATTGTGGGTGGCCCAGTGCATTGACTTCTCACACCTTCAAAAACAGCAGGTGCCCTTTATCGTGATAGAACCCCTACTGCTCCCAGCCGGACCATAAAATGGCTTCCCAAAATCCAAAGGCTCAATGTGTCCTTTCACGCTCTGGACGTCGCACTCAGGATTTTGGACAAGCACCTGTATGGGTCCATACCTGGATGACCAATACAAGCTGGCATTCACGTTTGGCAATCGACAATACACCTTCACACGGTGCCCCTTTGGCTATGCCAACTCACCAGCAGAATTCAACATCTTCCTGAAAAAAGCATGCCCTGATGCAAGAACGAGAAGCAACGTTGTATATGTGGATGATGTTCTTCTGAAAAACTCAAATGTGGCAGACCACCTTAAAGAAATCGATCACATCCTGAACCAGCTGGCAACAGCAGGAGAAAAATTGCCCTCCACAAAGGACAATGGTGTAAAACCAAAGTGAACTACGTTGGCCTGCTCATCAGACGAGATGGCATCAAACCACAGTCTAGCCACACCCAAGCAATCCAAAACATAAAGACACACACTAACATTTCTGAGCTGCAAAGCTTTCCGGGAGTGTGCAATTACTCAAGACAGTTCATTGAAAACTACGCTGACATCGCATGACCACTAACCTCCCTCCTGCGAAAGGACGAGCCCTTCGTTTGGTCGGAAGCCCAGGAGCTCAAACAACACTTGTGCTCTGTCCCATGCCTGGCCTACCCAAACCAAGGAAAGGAATTCTATCTTGATGCTGAATTCGCCAATCACAGCCTCAGCACAGGCCTGTTCCAGCTCCATGACAAAGACAAATGAGTGGTCGCTTATTCCAGCAAAACACTGCTTCCCCCAGATTGCAAATACTTAGACTTAAGACTTACTCAGACTTACTCATGTTTATCTCTGCTGGGTCAAGCCGCTTCGTTCTTCTTTCTGAAGTAATCCAAATCTTATTTCTCTCAGCGGTCTTCTTGAGGTGAATTATGTCTTATTCCTCTCAGCGCGAAGTGAACAGTAACATTTAAAAAACGTGAAGTACAGTCTCTCAGCTTTGTTTGCTCTGATGAGGGTGGTTACCCGCGCGAGCTTCAAGATTATAAAAACAATAGCGCGCTCGGCGCGTGGGCACATTAGATATAATGAAGGGAGACGTGAAAGACGGACATCACGTTGTTTTCATATGGATTATTTTATCACAGAACATTTGTTTTTGGTAGCACTTGCTCAGTTTAAAAGTAGACATGTCAAGCTTTCTATAGATATATATCTCATGTCTCTGTGTTGAGTATTCACTGAGTTACAGTTCATTTTAATGACGCGTTTCCGAATGAAGATCACCGCAGACCAAGGCTGCAGACAGTGCACTCTGTTTGTTTGTTTTTTATTTTATAAATGAACAAATTTTTGTTGTTATTATGTGTAGACCCTTTACAGATTCGATTGATGTATTGCTCTTATCTGTACGATTAAACTGAAAGTGTCATTTAAGTTCTTTTCGGGGTTATCAGGAGAAAATGCCTCAAAACGCATATACGCGTTAATCGACTTCAGAGGGTTAAGCTTCCTCTGATACTGATGGCCATCAGGGCCACCTCTCATTGCTCTACCAGAGTACCACTGTTCGAGATGATGACAGGGCGACAAATGACACTAGCGTTACACCTGCTGTACCAACCCGGTGACCTGAACCTCGTCACTGCATATACCACTCACCAGTACCTGGAAGAGTTGCATCAGCACCTGAGAATGACTTTCGCCTTCGCGCAACAACAACTCCAAAGAAGCGCAGAAGGTTGAAAAGCCTACTACAACCAAAAGGCCTCTCACCAGGAGCTCAGCATTGGAGACAAAGTGTGGTACTACAGCTTCGCCCAACCAAGGCAGAACGCTCCCCATCGCCTGTCAAAGAAATTCCTACCTCACTGGACAGGACCCCATGAGATTGTGGACAAGCTGTCACCTGTTGCCTATCGAATCAAAATCAGACAAGGGTGCAGCAAGCCAGTCCTTCAATGGATCCATCAAAACCAGATAAAACGGCACCAGGGCTCCAACCGACAGGAAAAGGGAGAAGATCAAACCAACTGACACGGACTGACAATCCCATACTCTACACCGCACTAACATAAATTCTGTTGTTCTAGGAAGACATATAGCTTCCTTTCTTAAACACAACACCTAAACACTTTCCTCCGCTGCACTGCTAGGACCAACCTCCAGTAGAGAGGAGTTGCTCCACACCTGTGACACTCAATTTGCTGTCTAACCTCATTCAGTGCCCTTGTGTCTCTTTGTGTTTTCCCTTTTTCCTCTCTCTCTATGTTTTCTTTCCCCTAAAGTCCCCTCACCAGGGAACTCCCTTAACTCAACTTTAAATACAGGTACTGAAATTAGGATTGACTCCTTTCACCAAAATTGTTGTAAATTGTTGTGAAAAACCATCGTCAACCAAATTAAGGCAACCCAAGCCAAAATCGTCAGAAACCGATGGCTAGTCAACACCCCAGTGCGTACAGCTACCCTCACTTATGATCAACAAGACACTGCTACATGCATTATCCTGCCCAACCAAACTTTATGGATCAATGTCCCTAAGGGCTAGATCCTCCGTATTGATGATTTGGCATTGTATCACCTTACTGACGACGAGTATCAGGTCGAACTCAAAATCTCACACGTCTTCAAACAGCATTCCTTCGTCCTGAATCCAGAATTGGAATAAAGGATCAAGCAGTAAGGAAACTTAGTGATCTGACTCCTGTTGATACAGCCTTAGAAACTATTGCTCGCCTTCCACCAGCTGGCGGGCCAATCATTCGGTCTTGGTCTGCTGCTGACGCAGCTCTATGCGTTTCTACTATTGTAGGACTCTGCCACTTGCGTTCCTCCTCCACAAGCGAGTGAATGCCGTCTGAGAGTCTTTCAACAAGTGCATGTCCGGCATCCCACACATGTTCCGACAGGATAAAACTAACCAAGAACCTGAACCTGAGAACTCAACAAACCTGATTGAGATAATGCCTATACCGCCTCGTCTAACCTCTGACAATTAGATGAATCGAAATGACCCAATTACAAATAATCCTAAACAATGCACCCCTTCGTCGTCTCAAGTGTTTCTTACCCAATTATCCCAAATTACCTAAGCCTAGCAGCAGGATTCAGTTAGTGATGGAGATGTTGTTTGTGTCTTGTGTGTGCCTGTTCTCTCTCTGCCTCTTGTTCCAGTGCCCGCCGATGTTCATCAATGATCCAAAGGGGGATGTGTGGTACCTCAGTGAACAGACACGAATAAACCCTGGAATCACCATGTGAGCTGTTGAAGCTCTACATTCCAGAGACATATAAAGATTGACCCTCCTAACCATTTGCAAGCCATAAAACTGATCCATGGTCAGCTCAGGCGTCCAGTTGTCTCAGTTTCATCCTGCTACACTTATCTCCTCAAGAGAGCCCTAAAGCAATGGTAGACTTAGTCCACTCAGGAGGAAGAGAGTGATTTACAAAACCTGTGAAAGGCCTGCAAAACACTAAGACAGTGATAGCATCTAATTCCAGCACCAGATGTGCTGTGATACTTTGACCAGCTTCAGCATAAATAAATGTCTCTACCTTCCAGAAAAATGTGCTCTTCTCCTTTGTACATAGAAGTTACACAGACAATTTTGAAAGACAATTATTTGACAATTAATATAAAAGGAGCAACTATATTCACAAATAATATGTTTTATGTCTCATATGTCTTGTTTGCTGACGACACCAATGTTTATTGCTCAGGTCAAAATCTGGAAGAGTTGGTAATGGTAGTGGAGAGAGAACTGTACAAACTAAAGAGCTGGTTCGATTCAAATAAATGATCTTTGAATTTATCTAAAACAAAATTCATGGTATTTAGTAATAAATTGATAGAAAATGATATTAAAATTAAAAATTGATAATAATATGTTAGAAAGAGTTAATTACATTAAGTTTTTAGGAGTGATTATAGATCATAAAATGGCATTGACATACCATATACAAAATGTTCAAATGAAAATATCAAAAACAACTGCAATTTTATATAAATTGCAATGTATTTTGAATAAAAGTGCATTATATACATATTGTACAGTTCTCTCATCACTCCATATTTAACATATGGTATAGAAATCTGGGGAAATACATATAAATCTAGAACTACTCCAATTTTTCTACTACAAAAAATGTCATCAGAATAATTACACATTCTCCATATAATACCCCAATGAATCCTTTGTTTACTCAGTTGAAAACATTAAAATTCTACGACTTGGTAGATTTATATATTGCTAAAGTGCCTGCAAGCTATGTTCAGCTTGAGAGACAGTAATTACAACCTTAGAGGGAGATATATGTTTAATATACCATATTGTAGAACCAACTTAAGAAGAAACTGCCCATCAAATAAAGGTGTTCAGCTTTGGAATAGCTTCCCTGATGAGTTAAAAAGGACTAGTTTATTAACACAGTTTAAAATACTTTATAAAGGATTGGTAATGAAAAGATATACTGAATATTGATGATAATGTTAGTAGTAGTAGTGATGATAACAATAATAATAATAATAATAATAATAATAATGCATGTTCTTCTAAATACACATTGAGAATATCCTATATTGTCATATTAAATTAATGTCAATTAGTGCTGCTTGTGTGGAGTTTAGCTTCAGCCTACACCTTTTGGTCAATAAGAGTATAAATATCTTTTCTTTTTTTTTTTTGATCTTGTAATTATTTTATTTTGTATGGTTATGTAGGTGTACATGCATATGTACAACTGTATGTATGTACTTGTAAGTTTCATGCTTTCCTGTGCAAAATGATGCAAATGGAATTTTGCTTATTGACCAAAAAAAGACAAATAAATAAAATAAAAAAATAAATATATGCTTGATGTGTTTCATGTAATTGGTGCAAGTTTAATCAATGCTTTATAAACTTTTTTAATAGATAAGGTCATTGTGTATGCCAGATACCCGATGTTTGAGTTTGAATGAAAGCTTATTTTATGCTCAAAACTGTGGTATGAATGAAAAGTGGGAAGTATGTATGATACCCGCCTTAAGAAACTTTATAGAAGTATTGATAAAATCTGGCAAGGATGTACCCATGTGATAAATTGAAGCATTGTGTTAATTTATGCATGAAGAGGAACCTGGCGGGGCGTGGCCCTGCCCTGCAGCCAATATCTGAGTGCTCTTGAGCTCTTGAGCTCTTTAGCCTTTGTGTTGACCGAAATATAAGTGGCTTTTTGCTCTTGCACCCTTTCACTCTTTTTTTTTTAAGAACTAATGGACTTTGTGAATGCCGGAATCTTCAAAAGCCTAAAGTCTTTGAACAAAGAAACTCTGAGAAGAACTGCAAAAGCTGCTGCGTCAAAAGGAAACCCCCGTTCATCACCAAGCTCTCCCAAAAGACTTCATCATCAAGGATGATTGCCAGCTAATCAGCAACAGGACTCCCTGCAGAAAAGGAAACCCTGCTTTTCAGCTCAAACTCAAGTAAACAAACAAAGCTTTATCTCTTGCTGAACTGGTGCGAATTGATCTTAAGCAGTAAAGATAAGACAAATCTCTGCTTTTGTGATTTTCTTGGCGTGATCTAAGAACAAATAACTTGAGTTACTAGACTCTTGGGATTTCATTCAAATTCCGTTAATCCTCATCTTCAGTAACTGTATGTGTGTGTGTCCATTAGCGTAGTTCCATGTAATAGCAGTTAGTAAATAAACTTTTGTTTCATTTATAAAGAAGCATTGTCTTGGGTCGTGTATTTTAAAGTTACACTTTGCCCAGCTCTTTTTACCTTGCTCATAGTTAACACAAATACCAATCTTGTGTTGTCGTTGGCCACGGAGTAGTACAAACAGAATTGGTAAGATACACTAAATTCTACTAGACACTGGACGAATAGTTGATGAAGTGTAAACTAATCAAAATTGGAATCAGTTCAAATTAGGTTGATTTTGAATCTTAAAATTTAATTCCCTATTGAAAGAGTTAATTTATTACAATTATAAACTGCAAAAGAGATATTTTTCAAAAACCCATATGACCTGCTCTTTAAGATTAGAGGTCTCCCTAAAGCAAGAGGAGACCTGACTGCACTCAATGCTTGAGCCTGGTAGGGAAACTCTTTAAGAGTGAAGGTCTCAGCATAATGACTCCCTTAAGCGAGGGGAGACCGAGCTACACTCAACGCCAGAGGCAGTAAGTGAGACTCAAAAAGAAAGAGCCTACAAACTCATATTACTGCCAAAGACGGAGCTCTGAAGAGCGGACGCTTCAACAGGATGATTGTTTTATAGAGGGTGAAGGCTTCAGCAGTAAGTGGATTTCTAGAAAGCTCAGCATAACGATTCTCTAAAATGAGAAGACCTGACTACACTCAATGCTAGAGCCTGGTAGGGGAACTCTTAAAGCTGGAGGTCTCAGCATAATTACTCTCTAAAGTGAGAGGAGACCTGGCTGCACTCAACGCCAAAGGCAGTTAGTGAGGCTCAAAAAGAGCCTATATACTCATTACAGCCAAAGACGGAGTTCTGAAGAGCCTACATACTCATTACTGCCAAAGACGGAGTTAGAGGATGCCTAACACTAAACCTTAATTGAACCCTAAAATACGAGAGGTGACCTGACTACACTCAACACTGGAGACAGTTAGTGAGGATCAGAACTGCTCCTAACTGCCGAACAGAGCTCTAGGGAGCAAGCACTCAGCATAACAACCCTCTTTAGTGAAGGGGGTGCAATCATCCACACTTAGGGATCAGCATACTCAGTATGAAGACCCTCAAGTGAGGGGAGTACTCAAAAGCTCGACCTGAAGAGTGACTTATTTAAGAGGCCCACAAGAGCCTAACAACCTAAAACAGCCACAGAGCTCTGTAGAAAGAACACCAGGAACTGTGATCTCAACATAGCGACCCTCAAAGGGAGGGGAGCGACCAGGCTCAAGAACAGCTGATCAGGGAGGCTCACAGAGAGCCTCACAACCTGAAATAACCGCAAACCAAAAATACTAGGAAGCAGAGTGCTCAGCATAACTCTCTAGGCGACAGGAACAGAAACCATGCTCAACCTAATACACGCACCTGGGCTGAGAGGATGAGGAGGCTCAGAGGAGGTTCAAACAAGAGCCTAACAACTCAAAAAACTATTGCTATTACAGGATTTTTCTAACACACCCCCACATCTCTACATTGGCTTGTGGTTTTCGGCATTAAACTACAATTGATATCTCACATTATACACAGTTCCTTTACTGTAAAATAAATAGAAACATAAAGGATTACTGAAAGAGAAAGCACTCCTCGTCAGATTCCTTCCATGCCCCACCTACGATCCCCGTAATCGGTCTGACTAGCTGCCTCAGCAGCCACAAGACCCAAAACGCGGGTGAGAGGCACTCAGTTTTCAAAGAGAATCAAGCTTACAAGGCAATCTCAGCACGATCACATCTTGCAACGTGGCAATATCTCCTTAGAGAGCCAAACACAATCTGTTTAAAAACTAAGTTCTCTCAAGAATCAGGCAAAAACAGAAACCGCCGCAAATGCATCGCATTATGCTTGTTCAACTCCCTCGAGAGGCAAACGCGCTCATACAAATGCTGACAAAAACTCGAGTATAGACCTCTGCTCTAGTATTTCTGCAATTGCAAACAGAGAGCGCATCCTTCTCTCTCGTGAGTCAAACGCATGTGCTTCAGTACACAAGGCCTGAAGACAAAGAAGAGGATGACGTATTCCACAGGTGCTCTTTTATACCCAAAGTCGCTTTGTTTACATCATAGGCTGCCGCCTGCCAATGTCAAGTTCATTGTCGTTTTTTCATTCACGCTTCAGACACCGGTCACGCTGGAGGCATTCCCCCACTAGAGGATGCAGGGTGGAGTTCCCTTTCGAAAGGGACCTATGGACTCTCTCTTTTCTAGCATTTTAGATACAGTTGTTCATTTACGCTAAAGGAAGATTAAGGAAAACAGTCTGACACCATGGTATAATGAGCACACTCGCACCCTAAAGAGAGAATGGAGCGCAGTTGGAGAAAAACAAAACTGGAGGTATTCCATACTGCATGGCGGGAAAGTACCCTGTCCAACAGAAAAGCATTAAAAACTGCTAGATCTGATTACTTTAAGTCTCTTTTAGAAGAAAACATACATAACCCCATGTACTTATTCAATACAGTGGCTAAATTAATGAAAAATAAAGCATCAACAGGTGTTGACATTTCCCAACAGCACAGCAGTGATGACTTTATGAGCTACTTTACTTCCAAGATCGATACTATTAAAGATAAAATTGTAACCATGCAGCCGTCAGCTACAGTATCGCTTCAGATAGTGCGCTATAGATCCCCTAAGAAACAATTCCCCTCATTCTCTACTATAGGAGAGGAAGAATTGTATAAACTTGTTAAATCATCTAAACCAACAATGTGTATGTTAGACATTATTCCATCTAAGCTCCTGTAGGAGGTGTTTCCAAAAGTTGTAGATCCTCTTCTGACTTTAATTAATTTGTCATTATCTGGCTGTTATTAAGTCTCTCATTAAAAAAAAAAAAACACAACTTGACCCCAAATAGCTAGTTAATTACAGACCGATCTCGAATTTCCCTTTTCTGTCAAAGATACTAGAAAAGGTAGTATCCTCACAATTTACATTACATTTACCAGACGCTTAAAGCTACTGACAGTGCATTCAAGCTAACATTTTTTACCTAACATGTGTTCCCTGGGAATCAAACCCACAACCTTTTGCACTGCTAACTCAATGCTCTACCACTGAGCCACAAGAACACTTCAATTACATTCCTTTTAGAGTAAAATGGTATCTGTGAGGATTTCCAATCAGGATTTAGACCGCATCATAGTTCAGAGACTGCTCTCATTAAAGTTACAAATGACATGCTCTTATCATCTGATCATGGCTGTATCTCTCTATTAGTGCTACTGGATTTAGCGATGCGTTTGACACTATCGACCACAACATTCTTTTGAATAGACTTTGAATTTGAGCATAATTTTGCTCTGCTTTACTCAGTGTTCTTGACTCACAGGCAATTGATTTTTCCTGCTCATCTGGAAGGATGTACGAGATGATGGCACCAACACCATACAGTGATGCATCGCAGGCCAGTCTGATTTGTAATTGTGGATTGTAATGTGTAAAACACTGTGACAGAAACAAGTTTTTAGCCTTGTCAAATGCATCCTCACACTCCTGAGACCACAGCCACTGTTTTCCTTTGCACAGAAGAATAACACCAATGCCAGATTAGGGATAAACTGACTATAATAGTTTACAAGTCCCAGATATTAAGTTGACTGATGTCCTTTGGTGCAGGTCCTCCATGATTGCCCTGACTTTTTCTGCTTACTTATGAAGACCCTGAGCATCTATGATATGCCCTAAATACTCCAAAAAGTCTTTAAAGAATTCACATTTCTCACGCTGGACACACAGCCCGAATTCATTTAGACTGAGGACTACGTCTACATTTCTGAGATGTTGTTCATCATCTAATGCAGTCACTAATATATTGTCTAGATAGCAGTGCATATTAGGGAGGCCTTGTAAAATCTGATCCATCGCCCTTTAGATGGTGATAGTGTGGTAGTGGAAGTAATAGTGAGGAAATTCTGTAAACTTTCTGCCACATTAATTTATTGGTATGCATTTAAGAGATCCACTTTGGTGACACATTATGGAGTTTATAATATGACAAAACTATTTGAATATTTATTGTATAAATTTGAAATATTGATAAGTGGCGTTTCTCAAAACTGAAAATTATGTGGCATTTAACATAGTTCTGAATTAGATTTTTTTGAACTTGAATATTGAACACTTTAAATTTAAGAGCAGAAAATGCACCTGTTATCTCAATAAAAAAACAAGCTTTATATCATTTTAATTTTTTTTAAATGAAATATGAATTTTGAATAATCAAAATTAGTTTGTGTCTGCTTATTCTATTCATCAGTGTTTGAACCATTAAAAAATAAACTGCATTTTAATTTCTGGGTTAAGAAATAAAATAAAAATGAATGGACGCCAAAGTACACAGACCCCTTAGACATGGCATTTTTTTCTTGGATAAAAATGAAGCTGTGAGGGATAAACCTAGTCTGTAAAATGACAAACACTGTGTATAAAAGCCCTACATATACTTTCCATAGGTCAAAGGCAACACACACCCGTTTTATTTTTAAATGCATTTATAGTTACATTAATGACAATAAATTACATTATGTAAGGAATAATTGATGACGGCTGTTGAATTATTGGAAAATAATGCACACCCAGGGGGATTTTGGACCAATAAAAACTATTGCCGCAAATATGTTTTCTTTGAAGCTAGAAACTACCACTAATACAAAAGCAAAAGATAATAAACTAATGTAATAAAACATTCTCAAGCTTGCTGAAGGCAAGTAAACACTCCAAGAAATATTACAAGCTAAATTATATATATATATATATATATATATATATATATATATATATATATATATATATATATATATATATATATATATATAATATATTAATCTTCACTGCATACATTAAATATAGATGATTCTTAAAGTTAATAAGTGATTCAGTCAAGAGCAGTGAGTGATTTTCTCCTTTTCTTTTGTCTGATTAACATTTATGACGTAGTCGGTGGCTGCAGGTTTACGCTGTTGCTTTAAGGGGGTCATATGATGCAATTTTTCTTTCTCTTTGGAGTGTTAGTGGTGCATAAAGAAGATCTGTAAAGTTGCAAAGACTAAAGCCTCAAATCCAAAGATATATTCTTTCTAAAAGTTAAGACTTGTCCACGCCCTTCTAAAACGCCTCGTTTAAACACACCCCCACATGTCTATGTCTTTGTGTGGGAAGATTTGCATAACGCCGCCCAATTGTTCATGCAAAGAAAGAAGGCATAACTTTTATTGTAGTTTGTAGTATTGTTGTTGCCCCCATGTTGTGGAGACACATTGGCAGGCCGTGCATTTCACACCCAGGGCTTCTGTGGCATCCTACATTAATTAATCAACCTCTCTTAATACAATCATGATGCCACGGCTATAGAAGCCATAAATATTACACAGAAATGCAGTATAAAAGGGCATTGCATCACAGACAGGTATCTCACATAGCGAGAATGAATGCTATTACTAAAGCTAGAAACCCAATTAACACATTTCAACAAGCTGCTGCAGCTGCGCAATGCACATCATTTCTATAGCTGAAGGATTTACCAAACAAAATGACACAAATAGTCCACTCAGTGGTTTTTTGCATTTATTCACTCAAACATATTACATATAACACTTACATATAACATTGATATAAAAAGAAATAAGGTGATTAAATGTTTTAACGTTGACCTAACAATTTAACAAACTCTTACTGCTTTTTGTCTTCACGAGTCTCCCCGCTGGTCTGCCAGCTTGCTGCGGTAGGAAAATACTAGTTAGCACATCTTTACCAGGAAAGTGAGCAAGTAACATTGAAATAATTCATACAAGACGATAAAAAAAAGTGTATACATGTTTTAATATACCCCTATGTCTCTCATCTTGACGCAGAGTTTCCCGTCGGTCTGCGTCTGCTAGCGGTGCTGTGGCCGGAGGAAAAGACTGGTTAATACAGCTCAACTTGTGAAACTGAGATATTTTTATGGAAACTTAAATGTGGCTTTATATCCTGCAAATAACATCAGAATACAACTCATAAAGCGATTAAAAAAAGTCAAAAATGAAATTTTACCTACCATACTCTAGTGGTTTTACAGAAGGCAAAGGCGAATATTTTTCAGAATGCACTGAAAATCTACAATAACACACTGTAAACAGCATATACGGTAAGAAACAAAAATAATACTGTGAAAACAAAAATGATTTACAGTGCTGTTTACTAGCCTTGACTAGTACGCTCTCTGACCATCCAATCAAATAACGAGAAAATGCTGACATTATCATAAGCCTGCTAGATGCCCCTGGTGCTGTCAACTCGAAATCTGATTGATTAAAGCAACAGTTTCATTGGCATTAATTTTAAGCTACAGACACCTGCACTGTTGATTCTGAAGGCCTTAGGCTGATTTCTGTGACCCTGGCAACACGACTGCTGAAATATGATTGTTTAAAAACTCTAATAAAAACATACACAACTGGAAGCACCGCAACCAAGAGAAAAGTTATGCAATGGAGAAAATAGACTTTTGGAAAAAAATGTATTGGGAATTATTGTAATAAAATTTATTGGAAATAATTTATTAAAACCAAGTCAGTGTTTGTGATCGTGTTTTGTTTTGATTGATTTGACGCCCACCACTGTGTTTCGTTGTGAAAGTGAAACTACTTTGGCCTCCCAAAAGAGGACGATATCCGTTTCTTCATGCCTAGAGCTGATCCGTGCTGGTCACTTAGGAAAAAAATCAACTTCACACTGTGGATCGCCGGATCGGCTTTCACCATGGACGAAGTGGAGTCCAGCCCGGGGTCGTCACATGTGTCCTTGTGGATCGCCGGATCAGCTTTCACCGTGGACGCCCGCCAGCGGTTCCTCACTCAAGCCCCCAAGTGACGCTGTGTGACATTTTATGGAGGACTGTTTCCTGAACCTGAAATGGCAAGTTTCGAGAAAAGAAAACTCCTGCGGGAGTGGAAACTGCTACGACATCTGAAAAGAGAAATTGGCTTCTGCGGAAGCGGGAACTGCTGCAGCAGTGTGGAAATTTAGGTAAGGCTCCTGCGGGAGTGGGAACTGCTGCGGCAGTGGGGAGATTTGGAAAAGCTCCTGCGGGAGCGGTCACTGCTGCGGCAGTGTGGAAATTTAGGTAAGGCTCCTGCGGGAGTGGGAACTGCTGCGGCAGTGTAAAATACAGACAAAGGCTCCTACGGGAGTTGGAACTGCTGTGGCAGTGGGGAAATATGGAAAAGCTCATGAGGGAGCGGGAACTGCTGCGGCAGTGGAAAGATATGAAAGAGCTCCTGCGGGAGCGGGCACTGCAGCGGCAGTGTGGGAATTTAGGTAAGGCTCCTGCGGGAGCGGGAACTGCTGCGGCAGTGTGGGAATATGGAAAAGCTCCTGCGGGAGCAGTGACTGCTGCGGCAGTGGGGAGATATGAAAGAGCTCCTGCGGGAGCGGGCACTGCAGCGGCAGTGTGGGAATTTAGGTAAGGCTCCTGCGGGAGCGGGAACTGCTGCAGCAGTGAGGAAATATGGAAAAACTCCTGCAGGAGCGGGCACTGCTGCGGCAGTGGGGAAATAATGGGAGAGCTCCTGCGGGAGCGGGGACTGCTGTGGCAGTGGGGAGATATGGAAAAGCTGGAGTGGGGATGGGCCATTATAGATGGATTAGGTTATGTTAAAGGGGGTTAGCAATGGTGGGTCAGGAGTTCAAGTGAACAGGGTTGGACTGGTGTTAAAGTGGTTGGCTGATGAGGGTTCAGTGAGCTTCTTTGATATGTAATCGGTCTGACCACACATAGGTCTTGAAGGCCTCTGCCTTCTAAAGGCTTCTGTCAAAATCAGTGTCCTGATGTTGCTGGCTGTGGAGGGTGGTTCCAAGGCATGAGTGTTTTCGGAGGGAAGAGTAGGGGCTGGCAGAAGATAGAGAGAAGGAAGGGCGAGCATGCGAGGGGGAGGACGAAAGATAGTTGCTGGAACCACTTGTGGAGGTGTGCTCATGCTTGGGATGGCTCCAGGGGCGGAATAAGGGGGAACGGGAGGGGGAATAGTGGACGTTGGGGCCTGCGCCATTAGGGGAGGCATGCTCATGCTTGGGACAGCTCCAGGAGCAGAAGAAAAAAGGAGGTAAGAGAGGGGAATGGCGGGTGTCGGGGCCTGCGCCATTAGCGGAGGCATGCTCACGTTTGGGACAGCTCCTGGAGTGGAAGAAAGAGGGGGAAAGAGAGGGGGAATGGCGGGCGTTGGGGCCTGCACCATTAGCGGAGGCATGCTCATGCCAGGGACGGCTCTGGGAGTGGGAGCGGAAGAGAGGGGGAATGGCGGGCATCGGGGCCTGCACCATTAGCAGAGGCAGCCTCACGCTAGGGTTGGACTGTGGGGCTGCAGGTCATAGGTAGGGGAGGGTGTTGGTAAGGAAAGGGGTGTGGATGGGTCTGTGCCTTTAGCGGAGGCGTGCTACTGCTAGCAACTGCTACAGTAGCTGGAGGCCACTGAAAAGGAAAAAAGGGGTAAGAAGTAACAGGAGGAAAGTCTGAGATTTGAGGGTCTGTGTTACAAGCGGAAGCAGCTTCACGCTTGCTTCACATGCTGTAGCTGTAGTCCACGGGAAGGGAGTCCTGAAGACCCTGTGTGCAGCTTCATACTAGCGTTTTCTACGGGAGCTAGAGATCACTGAACAGAAAAATGGTTATTAGTAGCATGAGGGAGCGAAAGAGATGTGTTACAAATGGAGGTAGCCTCATGTTTGCTTCAGCTGCTGTAGCTGTAGGCAGTGGGAAGGGGGTGGGGTTTATGATGTCCTGAAGAGCCTGTGTAGCCTGCTAGCGGAGGCAGCCTCATGCTAACATCTGCTACGGGAGCTGGAGGCCACTAAAAGGAAGAAAAAGGGGGTTAGAAGCAGGGCTCTGAACCGGTTCAAGGAATGAAAATGAAAACCGGAAACAAACAAAATTTTGACAGGAACAGAACCAGAAACATAAACGAAATAAAATTTTATAGTTCCAAACAGAATCGATATTTGAAATTGCCATTAACTGGTTAATAATGTTATTTTATCATTCCATTTAATATTTGAAATTTCCTTTCAACCAATCACGAATCCCAGTAGTAAGGCCTATGCAAATGTGATGCTGAAGCCAATGAGTGAAATGTCCGCTCAGCTGTGAACTCATCATAGGTAAGTCGCAATGGCAATGCACTGCCCTTAGAGTTTATCTGAGGATAGTGTAAGATGAATTCAACAGATCACACGCACCTGCAGCACTTCTGTGAATGGAAAAAACTGAAAAACTAACCCCTATAGGCTTATACAAAAAGGAATATAGGCATATACACTAAATATATTTCACTTAAATCATATTGACAGATTAACGAAATGAAAGGAAAAAGGTGCAAAATTACGTTCCAAAGTTTTTCGGAAATGAAAACGAAACAGCAGAGAGTAGTTTTCTTTATTTTGCAAAAGCTTTACAGGTTTAATTATTTTGCAAAAGCTTGACAGCTTTGAATAATGTCTTGCTTTAGTATAACCAACCAGCGTTGGCATGACCATCGCGCCGACACAACAATATTTTGCTATATTGAAGCCTGTTTATTATCAAAATAAAATACAGTTAAAGAAACAAATAAAAAAGTTACACTGCTCCATTGTACAAAATTTGTTGCATTCAGCGTGACCGCGCCTCACTGTGCTGATATAGCCGATTTAAAGGATGATGTTTTATGTTATGTAATATTTTAGCATCCAGATACGTCGGGAATATGGAAACATTTGGATTCGTGCCGAATGAGAGAGGTAGGCATCAGCTTCACCTTAAATTAATTTGTTTTTGGATTAACAATTTTATAGCCTAAACTTTAGAGGATTTGTTTTGCAGAGAAACTAATAATTGTTTTTATAATGTTTGTAAACATTTTGCTTTAGCCTACAGGCATTTTAGCCTTCATTATTTCGGAAAGTAATAGGGCTAATAAAATGTGACATGAGCCGCGACTTATGTTTTTTTTTCACTCTCAAAATGCAATCTTATACATGTGTTTTTTTTTTGTTTGTTTGTTTGTTTTTTTTACAATGCAGCAAACATTTTAAATATCTTAAAAATACTTTAATGTCTTTAAAGTGTTGATGGATTTTTTTTTGTTTTGTGTAGTAGCCTACATTTGGCCAAAATCTAGAAAAGATGATGCTGTATTGGCTGTGAATAAGTGCAGCGGGTTACCCAGATAGCAGACCAACATTAAATCAATGCTGAATCAATGTTGATGAATTAACCAAATTATTATTGAATCAATGTTGAAGTTTAACATTCTTTTTTCATCAGGGTTGCACCCTCAAATAATGTTATTTCAATGATGAAAAAATAGATCAAGATGGTCATAAAAATCAACATTTCTTCAGCTTAAACTAAAACACTTATTTAACATTGAATCTACGTGGAAATATGATCAAAACAATCTTGATTTTACTCTTTTCAATCAGAGAACATCCAGGACTGCAATTAATATGGGTTTGAATCAAAATGTCACTCAAAGTAAACAACATCCTTCAGTTTACATGCAAATATTTATTTTTGCCCCCACACGATTTAAACAAACTATCTGAACAGGAAAATAGCATCAGTGATTCTTTTAACTAAAACAAAACAAAAACAAACAAACAAACTTTGTGGTGCCCTCAATACATATAGACCCTGATTCACAGACAGGGATGAGCTTTTAATAAAGGATTAGGCCTTAGTAAAATTAGGATATTCAAAGTTTTTTATAAAAATGCATTAGGAAAAACACATTACTGGTGTGCATCTTGAGACAAAACAATGACACTGACATATTTTAAGATCTGTCAGAGCAAGTTATTTTCAATTAAGACATCTCAAACATGCATTTTAGTCTGGGACTAGGGTTAAGCTTTGTCTGTGAAACTGGGAGACAGAGCTTAAAATACAACATAGGAACAGAATATGATAAATGGATGACAAAGTGACTTAATTAAATTGAATAATTAATTCTGAATTTAAGCAAATGCCAGGAGAAGATCTGGTAAAACTGACAATATATAACAAACACAAACTGCATCTGTAAAATTAAAGTAAATGCAAATGGAAACTCACCAACAAAGGCAGAAACACCAAAGTACAACAGACTGACACATTATTACAGTTTGCTGTTCAGGAATTGAAGCTACTTTTCTGATTCAAAAAGGATGTCCTTACTCCTCATTAAACGGATAGTCATGAACTCAGGGCTTTCCAGCACAAAGTAATGCCCCAAGCTGTTCTGGGGAACAACGAAGCTGTTTTTGCACTGTCACAGCGAAGATGATCTCTGAGGACTCCTCTTTCTCAGCTTTCATGTTCTTATTGTTGTAATGCATCTAAAGTAAGAAAAACAGGAAGTTATTCAAGGAGTGATTCAATGTGAAGTGCAGACTTTGCTCACACAATCAGCTCATGAGCCGGTGTCTTCACATCTCAGCTCACAGTAAATGCAGAGAATTGTATCTCAGCATGTGCTGTTAGTTTACAATGCATTTGGGAACACAACAGTGCATTTTACAGTCTGTATTTTTCAATACACACAATACATGCATATTATTTTGAAACACTTAATATAAAGCATGTTTCATGTGTGGGACAAATTGGATTATGCACTTTCCACACAGCAGCTCACTCTTTGTCCTCTATTTTTCAGACGTGCTTGTAATATCAAACTACTGTATAATGATTTAAATGGCTCATTCTATATTGTTTATTAATTATATATCAATATATCATACAAACTCTATAAGGGGTATATACTCAATATACAATTGTTCCAAATCTGTATGAGTTTCTTTATTCTGTTGAACACAAAAGATGATTTGTTAAAGAATGCTGGTAACCAGACAGCTGACGGAAGCATTGACTTCCATAGTATTTTTTTTTTTTCCTACGATGGTAGTCAATGGTTACCGTCAGCTGCTGGGTCGCTAACATTCTTTAACATGACATCTTTATCATCATATCATTGGTTAGACTACAGCCCAGCATCCTACATGCCTCAACTGATGCTCCTCCCACAACAGCAAAACGGCCAACCTAAAAGAGTGTCTGGGACATTTTTGCACAAAACATGGATAGGTTACAAATAAATGTTATGGGAATGCAGTTTTCCTGCTAAATAACATTAAAAACAAAATTCACCTGCTAGATGTGTGTTGAATGAAAAACTTTCTTTTCTCAAAATAAATAAATAAAAACAAGAAAAAAAAATACTCTTAAAATTTAAATTACCATTACACATCTGGCATCTTCACACTGAAGAATCCGCTTTGGTTCTTCTAACTCGGTCAAATCCTTTAGAGGGAGTGAAAGGTAATGAGTAGAGATGAAACCCCAGACCTCCAGACAGAGTTCTTTCACTTTGGACACTTGTTCAAGCCAGTATTACAGTCATTTTACAATAAACAATGTCTTGAAAGTGAAACCCACCCCCCACCCACCATCCTCTGACCTAGATTAAAAAAAAAAAACAAAGTAAAAATTAAGAGTATGCAACACCTGTCGCAGGTAACAATTTACATTAATTCATTCTTACCTTATGCAAGCAAACCTGGGAAATATCCCTCTGATGGGCCTACGAAAAGGCAAAAATGAAGGGTGAAAAACATAGCCATTGGTCAACCAAACATTGGTTGTAATTAGTTTTGTGACATACTGACTTAATATAATTATTAATAAATAAAATAATTAACATCTTTCAACTGTCATCAAATAAAGGGAATAATAATAAGATTTTTATATAATTATTATTATTTCTAGGCGTTATTTTTTATATATATATTTTTTGAAAGTAATCTTTTATTACTTAACTTACCTCTAAAAAGCACTTTGTCGCTGCCCTTAGGCCTCGTCTCTGTCTGTTGAGCATTTGAAATCTATTACAGGCGCTTTGATTTGATTGGCGGTTGGCAGCCAGCTTGAAGTTAAATTACTGCCACCTAATGGACTGGATTGAGGCGCATGAAGAAACCTGAATTCTCGCTATTAACGTGTATTCTTTAGGTAATTCGTTAAATGTACGTAAATTATACATGACTTAAAAATTATTAATTATGATGGACATAAATAATAAATACTATAAATAATAATTTCCAAATTAATGATATAACTGTTTGACCACAAGGATTAGAAGGATTCTGTGACATTCAGTGGAACATCATTATCAGTCTCTGGCTGAATGTGCTCCTCTAGCAAGCCAAAAACTGTTAATGAAACCATTAATTACTAAAAACATTACTACTTCTGTTACTACTACTACTACTACCACCACCACCACTATTACTAATCATAACAATAATGTCCAGCTGGTTCATCTCACTGGTCACAGTTTTTTTGTTAAATCCACACACTCAGCAGGCAGATTTTTTATTTTATTTTATTTTATTTTTATTTTTATTTTTTTTATGCTAGTGGAGAGGAGTTCACAAAATTAATAGGATTCATCCTCTGATGAGCATTTCACAAAAATGTACCAAATTTATTTGCATTTGCATTCAAGTGTTGAATGAGGGATTGACAGTCTAAATTACCATGGGGGAAATACAGACCAAAAATCAACACTGATCCAATGTTATTTAGCATTGAATTTTCAACCTCAACCAAAATGATGATTCTGATGGAATTTCAACATTGAATCAATGTCACCCTGCTATCTGGGTATTGGCTAACGTTACCAGATCTCTCTTTAGTAAAGAAAACACTGTACTTTTTTATTATTATTATTATTAGGCAAATTATAGGCAAAAAAAAAAAAAACATTATTACCCGGTATTTCTTCCACCCGAACCGGTTTTGGAATGGTAATAATATCAGAGGAACACAGGAACAGAAATGTTAAAATATCGATTTTGCTCGGAGTGAACCGATTGATTTTTTTTTTTCTTTCCGTTTTCAAGCCCTGGTTAGAAGTAACAGGAAGGAAATACTGTGCTGCAAGTAGAAGCAGCTTCATGCTTACTTCGGCTGCAGTAGCTGTAGGCCGCGGGAAAGTGGAAGGGTTAGTGGCATTTAACGGGACAAGCTAAAAATGTCTGGGTAGCCTACGGTGTTGCCGACTTAGCAATTTGTTGCTAGATTTGGCAATTCCTCAAACCTTGTCCACATTAATACGTTTTCATTGAAAATATATCTTTTCCTCTCGTTTTGGCCTTTTTAAATGCTCTCCAGAGTGGATACATTTGAAAAACACGAGGGCAGTTGCGTTTTAGATCAATTCTGAGTGAGCGTGCCGTGGGCACGTCAGTGAATGGTGAAATTTACATATATGAATTGATCCTGCCTGAAGAATTGCATGACACTTAGGTCTGTATAATCTCAGTGAGGTTTTATACATGCACAGTAAGGCAATTGTAATGCTGTCAGACACTTCAGTGTGGATTATAAACTTTGGAAAAAAACACCTTGTTTGCTTCATGGTTAAAAATGGCATCAACATCCGTTTGTCATAACATTGTTTAACAAACTTTAGCCACGGAAACTTTTAGCGACTTCACCTGAAAATTAATTAATTTGCAACACGGCCTGCGCCGCTAGGACAATATCTACTTCTCCCTCCGTCATCCTTCAGTAGTGTGTGCCAAACTACTCAACCTGAATGGCACACGCACACACACACCTGGACAGAGTATGAGTGACAACAGGACTTCATATCAGCTTCCAAGTCATCATGTGGTTGACACATCCCACAAGGACATTGATAGCACCACATGGCCACAACAAGCACTGCTCATGGACACCATCCCGGTTGAGCCCTGCCCACAGAGCTCATCACAGACAGACTGTGACGTATCAGAACAGCTCCAAGACTCAGCACCCCAGGACAACTTTCTGGAAAACAGCCAGGGAAGCCAGGACAACATATTTCAGCCACCGGAAACACCAGAGCCACAGCCCCGCTCACCAGACACGTTATCCCTCACTCCTGCATCTCCACTTCTAAGCTTCTCACAGAAAATGGAGGAACTGGTTTATGCTGGGACCAAGCTCTCCCACTCTTTTGGTGCAAGCCCCCAGATATCAACTAAAAAACGGCGGGACCCACAACCACCAAAGCCTTTGGGCACAGCTCGTCCTCCTCCTCCTCCTGTGAGAGCTCTCCGGCTGCTGCCACAATGCCAGGGCCCAAACCCTCCTTCATCTGTTCTAGGTGAACCAAAAACAACTGATAGCAGCTCTCAGTGATGTGTGTCGGGTTCCCGCTATAATAGCAGCAACATTCACAAATGTTTACAAAACAAGCGGGAACCCAGTGTGCCTGTAGTTTTCTCTATTTCTGTTTTATCACATGATAGAAAGTCTAAGACCTTCTCAAGCTGTATGGCTGACTCGTCTAATCTGCGGTCTGTTATGCATCAAACTAATATTGCTGTTGAGACAAAATGCAATGCCATCCAGTTAGCATTTTTATACATTCACTCACTAAAAAATAAATAATTTCTAATCAATGACTTAATAACCACAAACAACCTAGATTTTATGTTTCTAAATAAAACATGGCTAGAAGACAGCTGCAGTGCAACAGTCCTCAATGAAACAGCTCCTCCTAACGTTACTTTAGCTGTTCTACGTAATGTGTAGCTGCTCTGTTTAAACATGTCTATCAATGCAAGCAAGTGTCATTTGCTTAGTACTTATCTTTTGAATATCAAGGGATTGTGTTGAAAGGTGCTCCACGCATTATGTTTATGATTATTTACAGGCCTCCAAAATATTCTCCAGCCTTTGTTGAAGATTTCCTCAGAGTTTGACTGTTCTGCTATTGCAAGGGATTTTAATATTCACATAGATAATGCAGAAAACAAAACTACTAAATACATTTTTGTTATTTAAACACTTTTAACCTGATTCAGCATGTGCATGGTCCCACACACAAACGTGGACATACTGTAGATTTAATCATCAGTAGGGGTCTAAACATTTCATCCATTGTTATTAAGGATGTAGCACTATCTGATCACTTCTGTATTTTCTTTGATATATTGATCTCTGCTACCACTGAATTTAGATCTGTCTCTGTCAGAAAGAGATGCAATAACGAAACACTTGTGAGCTATTTATGGAGGCTATATCTCTAACACCAAGCATTTCTTGAGACTCTTTTGATCTTCTCCTTGATTCCTTTAACTCAAAAGTTAAGGATGTTATTGATGACATTGCACCTTTGAAAGTCAGAAGCAAGAAGACTGGCAGACAGAATTCAGCTTGGAGAAAATCAACAGCAGAACAGAGTATGAAAAGACAATGCAGAAAAGCTGGGCAGATGTGGCGGAAGATGAAACTTAAAATTCACTATAGCATCTATAAAGACAGCCTTCCTACTTTTAATGTTAAACTAGCCACAGCTAGACAAACTGTCTTCTCAAACCTTATAAACAGTAACTTAAACAACACTTGCACTCTTTTTGCTACTGTTGAGAGACTGACAAACCCTCCAAGTCAGATTGCCAGTGAAATGCTCTCTGACAGCATATGCAATGAGTTTGCGTCCTTCTTTTCACGAGAAGATCAATAATATTGGGAAGATGATTAGCACATCCCCAAGTTATGCAGAGGTCAGGCAGATTCAACTGCAATATCACAGAGAAGATACTATGTCTGCGTTTGAAGAAATTGCTAGCAAAAATTAGCAAGAAATAGTACAGCACCTTAAATCATCAACCTGCTATCTTGACACACGTCCCACATATTTTTTTTACAAAAGGGTGCTAAACTGTTTGGAAGCAGATCTCTTAGAAGTGGTGAATGCCTCATTTCTGTCTGGAACTTTTTCAAACTCCCTGAAAACTGCAGTTGTTAAGCCCCTTCTGAAAAAGAGCAATCTTGATAACACCATACTGAGCAATAGACCAATATCAAATCTTCCTTTTTATGGGCAAGATTATTGAAAAGGTATTCTTTAATCAGTGGAGCAAATACTTAAACTTAAATGGATACCTGGACAATTTTCAATCTGGTTTCCGACCACATCACAGAACAGAGCTGCGCTCATTAAGATAATAAATCATATTCACTTAAATTCTGATTCTGGAAAATTATCAGTGCTGGTACTACTAGATCTCAGTGCTGCGTTTGACACTGCCGATTATAACATACTACTAGAGAGACTGGAAAACTGGTTTGGGCTTTCTGGGATGGTAATCAAATGGTTCAGGTCATACTTAGAAGGGAGAGGTTATTATGTGAGTATAGGAAAGCATAAGTTTAAGTGGACGTCCATGACGCGCGGAGTCCCACAAGGATACATTCTTGTACCGCTCTTGTTTAGCCTATATTTGCTCCCACTAAGTAAAATAATGAGAATGAACCAAATTGCCTATCACAGCTAGGCAGATGATACCCAGATTTGCCTAGCCTTATTGCCAAATGACTACAGGCCCACTGACCCCCTCTGCAAATGCAATGATGAAATTAACAGATGGGTATGCCAGAACTTTCTTCAGTCAAACAAAGAAAAAATGGAAATCATTGCATTTGGAAACAAAGATGAACTTCTCAAGGTGAATCCATACCTTGACTCTAGGGGTCTAACAACTAAAAATCAAGTCAGGAATCTTGGTGTGATTCTGGAGACAGACCTTAGTTTCAGTAGTCATGTCCAAGCAGTAACTAAATCAGCATACTATCATCTTAAAAACATTGCAAGAATTAGATGTTTTGTTTCCATTCAAGACTTGGAGAAACTTGTTCATGCCTTTATCACCAGCAGGGTGGACTATTGTCTTCTATTGTCTTCTCACCGCCCTTCCCAAAAAGACCATTAGACAGTTGCAGCTCATCCACAATGCTGCTGCCAGAATTCTGACTAGAACCGGAAAATCTGAACATATCACACCAGTCCTTAGGTCCTTACACTGGCTTCCAGTTATATTTAGGATTGATTTTGAAGTACTTTTACTAATTTATAATTCACTCAATGGCCTAGGACCTAAATACATAGCAGATATGTTTACTGAATATAAACCTAACAGGCCACTCAGATCAATAGGATCGAGTCAGCTGACAGACAGTTGACAGACGTCCTAACAGATATCTTCAACACCTCGCTGAACCAGCCAGTTGTCCCCACATGTCTCAAATCCACAACCATCATACGGTACCAAAGAAATCACCTGTGTCCTGTTTAAATGACTACCGTCCCACAGCACTGACTCCAATCATGATGAAGTGCTTTGAGAGGTTAGTTATGCACAAAAACCAGCCTCCCCAACACACCCGATCCACTCCAGTTTGCATATCGTCCAAACCAATCTACAGACGATGCAATTTCCTCCACCCTCCACCTGGCTCTTACCCACCTAGAAAATAAAGACTCCTATGTCAGAATGCTGTTCATCGATTTCAGCTCAGCATTCAACACAATAAACCCACAACAGCTCATTAATAAACTAAACTTGCTGGGCCTAAATACCTCCCTCTGTAATTGGATCTTGGACTTTCTAACTGGAAGACCTCAGTCAGTCCATGTCGGCCACAACACCTCAAGCACTACCACACTGAGCACAGGTGCTCCACAAGGCTGTATGCTCAGCCCACTGCTCTTCACGCTGCTGACCCATGACTGCACTGCACCTGACTGCACTGCAAAGATCATCGGTGCCCCTCTCCCCTCCATCCTGGACATTTTCCTTACACGGTACCGGAGCATCAGAGCCCGCTCAGCCAGACTGCTCAACAGCTTTTTCCCCCAGGCTGTGAGAGCCCTGAACTCAAACCACCCCACCCTCCTCTGAAAGCCCACACAAACCCCATACCTCCTAAAACATGGACCATCTCACCTCTTCCACCCCCACCCCCCCAACCTTACCACATCACAGAAAAACTGTCTAAAACATCCTTTTTTTGTGCAGTTCTCCTCTATGTGCACTAGACACTTTTCACACACACTGCTGTGTGTACATAATCCCACAAAAAACTCAAATATGTGTATGTTTACATGTTCGTGCACTTCCACAAATCATCATGCACTGTTCCCCAGCCAGCTGCTTGACTTACGATGTTTCTCTTTGCACATGTACAGTATTATGTGAAGCATTCGTATGGTCTATATATTTTCTCTTTTCAGTCTATGTATAGGTAAACATTTGTATATAGTATATTCATATTCAAAATCTGTCAGTAGGTTAGTTGTGTAAATGTACAGTGTTTATGTGTAGCATTTGTATAGTTTGTATTTTGTTTTGTTTTTTGTTATAGTTTATGTATAGGTAAACATTTATATATAGTATTTAAAGTCAAAATCTATCAGTAGGTTAGTTGTGTATAGGTTTATACTGTTTTACTTCATTGTTGTATGTTTGTATTTATGTAGCACTGTGGTCCTGTGAGACACGACATTTCGTCCCACTGTATGTCCATACATGTAGCAC
The DNA here is from genome assembly GCF_018340385.1 of Cyprinus carpio. Classification (NCBI taxonomy): domain Eukaryota; kingdom Metazoa; phylum Chordata; class Actinopteri; order Cypriniformes; family Cyprinidae; genus Cyprinus; species Cyprinus carpio. Next base: position 23,312,490 of record NC_056604.1, read on the forward strand.
TAAGTTATTATGCCGCCCGCAGTTGGAACCAGCTTCCAGAAGAGATCAGATGTGCTAAAACAATAGTCACATTTAAATGCAGACTCAAAACTCATTTGTTTAGCTGTGCATTTATTGAAAGAGCACTGTGCAATGTCCGAACTGATTGCATTATATTTTATGTATAATCATTTTCTATTCTTAACCTTTTTAAACCCATTTTTAACCTCTTAAATCAATTTTTAAATCATTTTCAAAGTTTTAAATTCCTTGTTGTATTGTTGTGATTATTATTATTATTTTTTTTGTCTTTAATGTAAAGCACTTTGAATTACCATTGTGTATGAAATGTGCTATATACAGTGGTTTGAAAATGTGTTGGCACCCTTCCTGATTTCTTATTTTTTTGCATGTTTGTCACACTTTAATGTTTCAGATCATCAAACAAATTTAAGTATTAGTCAAAGATAACACAAGTGAACACAACATGCAGTTTTTAAATGAAGGTTTTTATTATTAAGGGAAAACATAATCCAAAACTACATGACCCCGTGTGAAGAAGTGTTTGCTCCCCTGTTAAAACTGTGGTTTATCACACCTGAGTTCAATTTCTCTAGCCACACCCAGGCCTGATTACTGCCACACCTGTTCGCAATCAGGAAATCTCTTAAATAGGACCTGCCTGACAAGATGAAGTAGATCTTCAAAAGCAAGACATCATGCCAAGATCCAAAGAAATTCAAAAACAAGTGAAAAAGAAAGTAATTGAGATCTATCAGCCTGGTAAAGGTTATTAAGCCATTTCTAAAGCTTTGGGACTCCAGCGAACCACAGTGAGAGCCATTATTCACAAATGGCAAAAACATGGAACAGTGGAGAACCTTCCTGGGAGTGGCCAGCTGACCAACATTACCCTAAGAGCACAGCGATGACTCATCCATAAATAAATATTATTAAAATATTTATCTCTAACTTAGGGCAAGGGTAACCATTTATCATCTGTAATACTATCATGTAACCAATAGATGGCTGTTTAGCTCTCTCTATATAAACATGACTGTAGCTGTGTCCCAATCAGGGCCATTTTTGTGCCATAGGCAAAACAAATTTTTGCCCCCCCCTTCCCTATTAATATAATAGGCCTAATATTACCACCCCTGCAAACAAAAATATTTATTAATCAGTTGAAACCGTTAAAGTGTTTTCTATCGAATAAGCGCTTGTGTTCAGTCGATAAAAATCTTATCGAATGTAGCTCTTAAGACATTTGACATGTTTATGTCCTGAAATCTTGTGTGTGTTGAACTAGCTAATTTTGTATGCACTTCATCCCAACCCTTTCGTTGCAAATTCCAAAACGTCATTTTAGAGCTAATAACAGAGGCTTGAGCCATTCATTTGCAGGCTAATGCAGTTATTAATGCAGTAACACAGGTATTAATGAAAGAGAGCGAAAGAGAGCGAGAGGAAGAGAGAGATTAATTGTGTGTGAATACCTGCATCTGTGCATCTCTCAGCAGTGTTCAGCAACAGCTAATGATGGAAAGAGTACTAAGAAATTGTACTTAAGTAAAAGTATTGCTGCTTAAGAAACAATTTACTTGAGTACAAGTAAAAGTACTGAAAAGTAATATGACTCAAATAAGAGTAAAAAAGTAGTTTGCTGAAGAACTACTCAAGTTACTGCGTTACAAAGTACTTTAGTATTATTTTTCTATTTTTACCCAAAACAAGACGATGTGAACATAATTGCCAGGAGCAACTGTTTTATAACAAATTTTGAAAAGTACATTCATGTATAAGATTTTGTGGTTGTTTTAAAGAAGGGCAAAAGCAAAGAAGGGTAAGTGAGGGTTTAAAAGAAAAGAAAGAGTTTAGGACAGTGTGAACTGAAGTTTGTCAGTAAAAAATAAAATGGTGTATGGGTAAGGTTGGGCATCATTTGAATTTTTATGATTCCGATTCTTGCCACTTCCTAATTTTGATTCCAATAAGGTTAAAAATAATAAAAACAATAAGTAAATAAATAAAACATCTTAGATATCATTCAAATTTATTCTAACTCTTGTTGCAAAATATTTCCTTTTTAGCTGAATATTATGAATAAAAATCAACGGGCTAAAGAACACTTACACAAGGATGTGTGCAGCAGAGAAAACGGCGAAATGCTTTTTCATTTTGTAAATAAAAAGCCTGACAATGTTATGCTTAATAACAATATTGTGATTTATGTTTTACTTTTGCAATCTCTCTGTCTATCTCCCTCTGTCAAACATGTAGTTCTACAATACTTTTCACTGACAACCCACAGAGTTCTGAAAAGTGATTTAGAATGGGAAGTCCTTCTGTACATGGATCCCCGCAATTTCACATGTCACATGCTTCTCACTAGAGAGCAGTTTAACCACTTTGTTGATCAGCTGAAAAGATCTGGGCTTTCAGATGACCAGCAGCCTGGAGGTCTTCCCCAACCTCCTGTAGTTCAGAAAGCCCTTTTGTTTTTGTGGTACATGGCCAGTCAAAATTCCTTCCGAGAAATTTCAGATAAGTTCAATGTTTCCCATGGATTAGTCCATAATATTGTCCTTGAGGTTCTTGAAGTCTGGAAGTACATAACATGGCCCACAGATTGTGACAAAGGGGTCATTTCAGCTGTGTTTCATCGCTTATGTGGCATTAGGGGCATCATTGGGGCCCTAGATGGATGTCACATTAAAATTCAAAGGCCAGCTATCAGAGAAGGCAATTACCTGAATAGGAAAGGCTTCTATTCTCTTCTACTACAGGGGATTATGGATGACCAAGGACGCTTCCTAGACATTTTTATTGGTGTCCTAGGCAAAGTACATGGCTCAAGAATGTTACAAGCCTCTACATTTTTTGAAAACTGGCAACAGAAGATGGGCTCAAGTTACCTCTTTGGTGATACAGCATATATCTCTGGTGACTATCCCTTCATTATTATGCCCAAACATGATAATGGTGCACTTACTGATGATGAACTGCAAAGGAATGTGAAAATCAGCCGTGGAAGGGTCTCTGTCCAGCAGGCCTTCGGGAAGATGAAGTGCATGTGGAGAAGGATGCGTGATCTCCGAAATACAAGGATATACATTCTGGTGAAATTAATTTTCGCAGCATGCACACTGCACAACATGATTTTAAATGAGGGAGAATCAAATGTACAGGTATGTGAAGAACATCCCCATGGATGCCCACGTATCCAGGATGAAATCTAGTAATCTTGTATGGCAGGCATTCCTGACACATTTGCAGTACACCTCATACATAAATATGTAAATATTTTGAGACATATCACTTTATTATTGGGTACCATTTGTGTTTTTAGATTAACATGTCATTGTTTTGAACTGTGAATTTTCAAGAAATTTGTCAGTTTTGTAGCATAGACTGAGAAGAATGAGAATGTGAAAAGGTACAGAACAATCTTGTGTAATGCAAGAAACTATTTTATTTACTTTTTAAACTATTGTCCACTTTTCTGTTTATTGCACAGTTAAACAATTTAAACTGAAACACTGAAGAAATTCTTCCTTTTGTATGATATACAGTGAAAATGTATAGACTTTCTTAATGACAAAATTGAACAATAATGTTGCAAAAACAATAGATTAAACCAGCATCATCTGACACTTTCAAAAATGAAAATTCCGTCATTTACTCACCCTTTTGTTGTTCAAAACTTAAATAAGTTTCTTTCTTCTTTTGAAACAAAAAATAATTTTGAAGAATGAGAGTGAATAAATTACATGACAGAAATTATTCTAAAAACCAGGCTCAGTAGGGTGGCCAGTTCTCCTCTGGCCAGATGAAACCAGCAGTTCAATTCCAAGCTGCAGCAAGTAACATTGTGCAGAGGACTCAACTTCTTCCTGTGGTCTTGTCCCGGTGGCCGTCTGAGGCAAGGTCTTTACAGGGAATCTAGGACTCATCTAGTTGTCCTGGTCTCCATTGACTTTTGGGGCTCTAGAGGTCCTCTCTAGGTGCTGATCCACCATCTGGGCACATAAACGCATGGATTTACATTTCTGCATTTGACATTGACAGCATAGGTCATAATTTAGATATATCGGCTATACAGGATACCAGGAAATTGGACCTATCCTATGAACCTTCTGCCATGGCCAGCAGAATTCTTGGAACCAGTTCCTAGGCTGGGCAGAGTACGCGCAGAACTCTCTTGGCCAGCCATCCACTGGACTCACTCCCTTCCAGCGCTTACTCTGTTACCAGCCTCACCTATTCCCCAGGTTCAGGGGAACCGTCTGATGTCCCATGATCGATTACTGGTTCAGAGAGAGCGAGAGGGTCTGGAACGCAGCTCACCATCAGCTTCAGCAGGCAGTGTGCAGAAGCAAGATGACAGCAGACCTTCGAAGGGCTGAAACTCTATTATACCAACCTGGTCAGAAGGTATGGCTGTCAACACGGGACATCAGGATGTGCCTGCCCTGCAAGATACTCAGTCCCAGATATGTTCACCATCAAGCAGATAAACCCAGTCATGTACAAACTTCAGCTTCCCTCACAGTATAAGATTCACTCTTCCTTCCATGTGTCACTGCTTAAACCTCACCATCCTCCTGTTTCTTTCTCCACAGATCCTAGCCCGATGGAAGAACCCCCTCTATCATTAATCCAGGAAGACGGTGCCATCTACAAGGTCAACGAGATCTTTGACTCCTGATGTCGTGGTGGTCTCTTAGAATATGTTGTGGACTGGGAAGGCTATGGGCCAGAGGAACATTCATGGGTTCCCAGAGTTGACATCCTCAATCCCACACTGCTGGAAGTCTTTCACTCCACTCATCCAGATCGCCCTGGGCCCCGAGGGAAAGGTAGGCCACCACCACATCTGGGTCTTCGGCCCCTCAGGAGTGGGCCATGGAGGAGGGGGTACTGTCACAGATCGGCCAGACTCAGCCACCACCAATCACAGCGAACACTGAACACTCCTCACTCCAGTGTCCGGTCTCGTTCATACGAAGTAGACTCTCTAATCTATCCTTGCGATACATTGAACTAACTACCTGCCTGTTGTACTTACCTCCTGTATTTCCCCCAGTGTGCTCCCTGTGTTCCATTCCTTCATCCGTTCCAGTGATCTTCTCCGTGGAAAGTCCCAGTACTCGATATCTGAGGTCTATGTCTTATGTCCCCCTTCCATGATCTCCTGCGAATCCAGAATCTTGGTTACATTCACCATTGATACAAAGAACTGCAATATTGCCTTTAAAAATCACCTACCATCTGCACCTTTGCTATTAATAAACAACCAGTTTGTACTCTAATCTTCTGTGTGAGTCTCCTTCCGTAACAGATAAACATCATTATGCCATTTTAGAAAATCCATTGCTAGTGATACAGTTAGGAAGTTTATTCTGATATGCTTTACATTATAAAATTTGATTACCTTCCACCTTGCTTTTGCATGTGACATGTGATGTAATTTCTTTTCATTTTTTTTTCTCACCATTTCAATCAAAGAATTTATCTGTACACTTTGCTTAAATACTTAAAAGGATGTTAAAATAGCTTTATATGGAGTACAGCATAAGATTTTTTTAAATATTTTATATTTATATATAATAAAGTTGAAAAGTACTGTACAACTTCATCAAACAACTGTGGTAAGAATCTTTCATCAAGCATGGTGAGTAATGGCTTCTCCTGCTATTGTTATTTGCACTGCTTGCCACATGTATAGTTTATCTATCTCTGTCGGTGATGAGGGATTCACGTGTGATAAATGCAGGGAAATAGTTAGGCTAACAGAGAAGATTTCAGAATTAGAGACACGCATCCAAACTTTAATTGAGGACAGAAAGAATGTGAGGGCTCTAGATATGGCTTTGGATGCGTCTAGCTCAGGGAGCCCTGTACATTGTTCGGTTCCGGTAACAGCGCCATTGCAGCATGGCAACTAGGTGACTGTGAAGCGGCATAGTCGTGGGTCTAAACACCGCTCTTCTGTTCCGATCAAAACATTAAAGAGCAGGTCAGATGGGTTTTTGAAAAATCTCTCTTTTGCAGTTTATAACGTAGATATCCTTAAATGAAAACAATCTGCAAAGTTGTTAATCAAAAAAGTGCATGATAAATAAAGATATTGTCTCTCAAAAGAGAGAGTCGGTTCTGAATCGTCGTAACGAGTCGTTATATTTTCGACTCTTTTGCCTGTTACCGGTGTACGTCACTGGGAATACATTTGCATAATCCCCGCATGCCCGCGAAATACGAACAGAGTCTGATCTGCCCAAAAACACTTTTGCTATTAGTGCGTTTACATCATGTTGAGAAGACGCGGTGTTCGAGGATACCACAGAAATACAATTCAAGCCTTTTGTTGTGTGCTTGTCATTTTATCAAGAACTGCTTCTCTAATCTGGGCTTTTATCTTCGTTGGCTTCTAATCTTCTTAATTTGGACTAACAAGCTCTCTGAACCACGACCTGTAAGTAGTACGATTGATACGTTAGGTGTACATTTTCAATTGAGTGCTCAAAATATAATTTTTTTGTGCCAATATGTGATGTATACCTAGTGCAGCTTTAGGTTTCCAGGTAAAGCATGATATTACTGTCTTACTGAAGTAGTTCTAAAAATTTGCAGTGAACCTAAGAATATGTTGATTATTGTAGACTGACGTTGTTCTAATTACTTTGTTTAATAATAAAGAATGTAGTGTAGCACACAGACTTTATAATAATTGTGAAATTGCTGTTTATTGTGCTGCACTGGCAGTTACAGGGTTAATGCGGGAGAGATGAGTGATTTCAGCTGGTGCTCCTGTGATACAACTGTTCTGCGTGCTGATTAAAAGTTAAGACCAAGCGTCTTTTGTCTGTCGTTCTTCAAACATTACAGTAGACATATTTTGGTTTACAAACTGTATTGTTTAATCAGTTAGTCACGTTAGCACTCGGCTAACGTATCCACCTAGTGTTCACAGTTTAGCAGCTAAACTTTAGCTGTGGGCACGATTCGCTTGCATAAGTGATTTTGTATTTTATGTCATTATAAGAACGGATTGACTATATTATTGTTTTATGTAAAGGTGCTTTGTCAATGGTAGCGCTGGCTAACTGGCTCAAGGACTCATCTCTGTGCCAATCACAACAGGTTTGGCCAGCTGACCAATCAGAGCAGAGTAGGCTTGAGGAAGGGAGGGGCTTGCTCCAAACTTGCTTGAAACGAATCATTTCCTAATCATTGGCAAATGACTCTAATATTAAATGTATATTCTGGGAAAAGTACAATGTTTTCTGACCTTAGATGCATTTAAACCTGATGTAGGGGACTCCAATACAATATTGGGACACTTTAAAATACCATCTGACCTGCTCTTTAAACAGATTCTCCCCACTCAGTGAAGCACCCACTGAGAAACCTGATGAAAGTGCTCTTGTTATTGGCAATTCTATTGTACGGAACGTGAATATAGAGACAACAGCCACCATAGTCCAATGTTTACCGGGAGCCAGAGCGCCTGGCATCTTGGCAAATTTAAAAGTGCTGGGTAATGCTAAACGTAAATACAGTAAGATTGTTATTCACGCTGGCGCTAATGATGTTCGACTTCGCCAGTCGGAGATCACTGTGTGATTGCATTAAAGAGGTGTGTGAACTTGCAAGCACGATGTCAGACACTGTAATATGCTTTGGTGAGGTGTGTGCTTACCGTGGTGATGAGATGCATAGCAGATTGTCATCACTCAATGGCTGGATGTCTTAAGTGGTGCCCACAGAATAACATAGGTTTCATAGACAATTGGACAAGATTTTGGGGCAGACCTGACCTGTTGAAAAGAGATGGTCGTCATCCCTTCTGGGGTGGTGCCGCTCTTCTCTCTAGAAATATGGCACATAGTCTTAGAGTTTGTACTTGACTAACTGGGGCCCAGGTCAGGAAGCAGACAGACTGGCTAAACTGTCTGCTAGCAAACTCACGTCACAGAAGTCAGTTAATTCTCAGCACATAGAGACTCACCTAGATATCACACTATAGAGACAGTTCCACTAATTCTCTACTATAGGAGAGGAAGAATTGTGTATATACTTGTTAAATCATCTAAACCAACAGCATGTATGTTAGAGCCTATTCCATCTAAGCTCCTGAAGAGATGCTTCCAGAAGTCATAGATCCTCTTCTGACTTATTAATTCCTCATTGTCATTAGGATATGTCCCCACAACCTTCAAACTGGCTGTTATTAAGCCTCTCATCAAAAAAAACACAACTTGTCCCAAAGAACTAGTTAATTACTGACCAATTTCAAATCTCCCTTTTCTGTCCAAGATACAAGAAAAGGTAGAATCCTCACAATTATATTCCTTCTTAGAAAAAAATGGTATCTGTGAGGATTTCCAGTCAGGATTTAGACCGTATCATAGTACTGAGACTGCTCTCCTTAGAGTTACAAATCAAAGACTTATCATCTGATCGTGGTTCTATCTCTCTGTTAGTGCTATTGGATCTTAGCGCTGCATTCAACACTATTGACCACAACATTCTTTTGCATAGACTAGAAAACTTTGTTGGTATTAATGATAGTGCATTAGCATGGTTTAAACAGTACCCATATGACCGCCATCAATTTGTAGCAGTGAATGAAGAGGTATAATATCGATCACAAGTGCAGTATGGAGTACCTCAAGGCTCAGTACTAGGGCCATTACTCTTCATGCTTTACATGTTTCCCTTGGGAGATATCATCAGGAAACATGGTGTTAGCTTTCACTGTTATGCTGATGATACTCAGCTCTATATTTATTCGCGGCCCGGTGAAACATAGCAATTTGAAAATCGGAATGCATAGTCGATATAAACTGGATGACGAGTAATTTCTTACTACTAAATTCTGAAAAAAAAACAGAGGTGTTAATTATAGGACCTAAAAACTCTGCATGTAATAACCTAGATCATTGTCTAAGACTTGATGGCTGCTCTGTCAATTCTTCGTCATCAGTTAGGAAGCTAGGTTTGCTATTTGATAGCAGTCTTTCCTTAGAACACCACGTTTCTATCATTTATATAAATTACGACCTATCCTCTCAATGTCAAATGCAGAAATGTTAATCTATGCGTTTATGACGTCAAGGTTAGATTATTGTAATGCTTTATTGGGTGGTTGTTCTGCATGCTTAGTAAACAAACTCCAGTTAGTCCAAAATGCAGCAGCTAGAGTTCTTACTAGAACCAGGAAGTATTTCCATATCAGCCCAGTTCTGTCAACACTGCACTGGCTCCCTATCAAACATTGTATAGATTTTAATATCTTGCTTATTACTTATAAAGCCCTGAATGGTTTAGCACCTCAGTATTTGAACAAGCTCTTGTTACATTATAATCCTCGACATCCGCTGCGTTCTCAAAACTCAGGCAATTTGATAATACCTAGAATATCAAAATCAACTGCGGGTGGCAGATCCTTTTCCTATTTAGCGCCTAAACTCTGGAATAACCTATCTTACATTGTTCGGGAGGCAGACACACTCTCTTCATTATCTTCTAATGACAGTTTAAATCTAGATTTAAAAGACCCATATCTTTAACCTGGCTTTCACATAACACACTAATATGCTTCTAATATCCAACATCCGTTAAAGGATTTTTAGGCTGCATTAATGAGGTAAACCGGAACCGGGACTTTTTTCCAAAGACTTTTTTTCCCATATTACCTATACACCCTATGTACTTGCTACATCATTAGAAGAATGGGATCTACGCTAATATTAGTCTGTTTCTCTCTTATTCCAAGGTCACCGTAGCCACCAGATCCAGTCTGTATCCAAGTCAGAGGGTCACTGCAGTTACCCGGATCCAGTACGTATCCAGACCAGATGGTGGATTAGCACCTAGAAAGGACCTTTACAGCCCTGAAAGAAAGTGGAGACCAGGACAACTAAAGCCCCAGAGACAGATCCCCTGTAAATACCTTGTCTCAGACGACCATTGGTGAGGTAAACCGGATTACCTGATGTACTTGCTACATCATTAGAAGATGGCATCTACGCTAATATTAGGACAAGACTCCAGTCACTGTATCCAAGTCAGAGGGGCACTGCAGTTACCCGGTCCTCCAGAAGACTGAAAGAAAGTGGAGACAGGACAACTAAAGTCCCCCCCCGAGGACAAGACCCGGGACTACAGGAAACAGATGATTCTTCTGCACAATCTGACTTTGCTGCAGCCTGGAATTGAACTGCGGGTTTCGTCTGGTCAGAGGAGAACTGGCCCCCCGACTGAGCCTGGTTTCTCCCAAGGTTTTTTTCTCCATTCTGTCACCGATGGAGTTTTGGTTCCTTGCTGCTGTCGCCTTTGGCTTGCTTAGTTGGGGACACTTCATTTACAGCGATATCGTTGACTTGATTGCAGATGATTGCACAGATACTATTTAAACTGAACTGAGACGATGACATCACTGAATTCATTGATGAACTGCCTTTAACTGTCATTTTGCATTATTGACACACTGTTTTCCTAATTAATGTTGTTCAGTTGCTTTGACGCAATCTTTTTTGTTTAAAGCGCTATATAAATAAACGTGACTTGACACAACCAACCGAGAGAACCACAGCCTTATGAGGATTGTCAAGCAAAATCGATTCAAGAATTTGAGTGAACTTCACAAGGAAAGGACTGAGGCTATGGTCAAGGCATCAAGAGTCACCACACACAGACGTGTCAAGGAATTTGGCTACAGTTGTCGTATTCCTCTTGTTAAGGCTCTCTTGAACCATAGACAACATCAGAGGCATCTTACCTGGACTAAGGAGAAGAATAACTGGAATGTTGCCCAGTGGTCCAAAGTCCTCTTTTCAGATGAGAGCGAGTTTTGGATTTCATTTGGAAACCAAGGTCATAGAGTCTGGAGGAAGGGTGGAGAAGCTCATAGCCCAAGAAGCTTGAAGTCCAGTGTTAAGTTTCCACAGTCTGTGATGATTTGGGGTGCAATGTCATCTGCTGGTGTTGGTCCATTGTGTTTTTCGAAAACCAAAGTCACTGCACCCATTTTACCAAGAAATTTTGGAGCACTTCATGCTTCCTTCTGCTGATCAGCTTTTTGAAGATGCTGATTTCATTTTCCAGCAGGATTTGGCACCTGCCCACACTGCCAGAAGCACCAAAAGTTGGTTAAATGACCATGGTGTTGGTATGTTTGAGAATCTATGGGGTATTGTCAAGAGGAAAATGAGAAAACAAGAGACCAGAAAATGCAGATGAGCTGAAGGCCACTGTCAAAGAAACCTGGGCTTCCATACCACCTCAGCAGTGCCACAAACTGATCACCTCCATGCCACGCCGAATTGAGGCAGTAATTAAAGCAAAAGGAGCCCCTACCAAGTATGGAGTACATGTACAGAAAATGAACATACTTTCCAGAAGGCCAACAATTCACTAAATTTTTATTTTTTTTATTGTTCTTATGAAGTATTCTAATTTGTTGAGATGTGAATTGGTGGGTTTGTTAAATTTGAGCCAAAATCATCACAATTAAAATAACCAAAGACTTAAACTACTTCAGTCTGTGTGCATTGAATTTATTTAATACACAAGTTTCACAATTTGAGTTGAATTACTGAAATAAACTTTTCCACAACATTCTAATTTATTGAGATGCACCTGTATGTACTGTGTACATGCAAGCAGATGAGCCCAAAATATGAGCTGAACTGCACGTCAAGCGTTTTATACCCCATAGAAAAGCATGCTTAATATATATAAAAAATAAATAAATAAAAAAACTGTGATAAAAGCCCAAATGTTATATTTTATTCAAAATATACATCATGTACAGGAAAGCAATGTGCTAAGAGTTTTTATTTATTTATTTATTTATTTACTTTTTAATTTTAATAATTTTTTGTCTACGGGGGTGAAAACATGTGAAACTAATTTTCTCCTATTAAATTCAGATAAGACAGAGATATTACTTATTGGACGAAAAAACATTACACAATCTCGTAGATTACAATTTGCAATAAGACGAAGATACTGTTACTTCCTCTACTGTCAAGAATCTGGGTGTTATATTAGACAGTAACTTGTCTTTTGAAAATCATATTTCCCATGTTACAAGAACAGCATTCTTCCATCTTAGAAACATTGCCAAGCTACAAAAGATGTTATCTGTTTCTGATGCAGAAAAGCTAGTTCATGCATTCATGACCTCTAGACTGGACTATTGTAATGCACTGCTAGGTGGTTGTCCTGCATCCTCAATAAACAAGCTACAGGTAGTCCAAAATGCAGCAGCTAGAGTCCTTACCAGGTCAAGAAAATATGATCACATTACCCCAATTTTACAGTCTCTGCACTGGCTACCTATTAAGTTCCGTATCACTTACAAAATATTATTACTTACTTATAAGGCCCTTAATGGTTTAGCTCCTGCGTACCTAACTAGTCTTCTACCAAGCTACAATCCATCACGCTCCCTAAGATCACAAAACGCTGGACTTTTGATAGTACCTAGGATAGCAAAGTCCACTAAAAGGGGTAGAGCTTTTTTGCATTTGGCTCCCAAACTCTGGAATAGCCTTCATGATAATGTTTGTTCAGACACACTTTCTCTGTTTAAATCTAGATTAAAAACACACCTCTTAGGCCAAGCATTCAAAAAATGCATCTCATAATTTTGGACTGCAGTTATATTTGATCAAATGTGCATTATTATTCTTTAGCTTGGGTTAAACTAATTAATTTTACTTGGCTGGAACAGCAGCTATGCTAATTATGTCTCTATTTGTTTCTCTGTTTTGCCACGAAATTTACATCCAGTGGTAACTAGGATTTACACAAGCTCCAGTCTGCATCCAAAACACCTGAGAAGAGATGATGATAACCCAGAGACAGCATACAGAACTACCACATTTTGCTATACGTTTGATTGCATAATTGCTTTTAATAGTTTTAATCATCTGTTTGTTTACGTCTTTTATTGATTTTTCTGAACATTTCCGCCATATGCACATAAACTGACAGTCACCACTGATAAGCTACTCCTAAATATTGTAGAAACTTAATTTTCTGTAAAGTTGCTTTGCAATGATTTGTATCGTAAAAAGCACTATACAAATTAACTTGAATTGAATACTGCACATTCGTTCTGGATTCATCTGCTTTCCTGTGCGCAATATAAACTGTAAACAGATTTTATATTATTAAATCACCGTCTTCGTTCATTAGCCTACCTTAAGCTCCTTCTAAGGGGGAGAAAAAGCTTAACGTGCAGCTCGTTCATATTCTGCATTATTAACAGTAATATTATTAATAACGTAATTAATACGTTATATTATAAGTATTTATTATGAATTTGGTCCTCCAATGTCACTCTTTAACAGGAGCGTAGAATTAGTGGGGGGAAATGTAGTCACACACTGGACGTGAAGCGCAGTGCCACGTTTAGAGCAACTCACAAGTATTGCACCCAATTCAAGACAGCAGCCCAAAACAGTTAATATAGAAGTTCACTTCAGGAATTAACAAAGTTGCATCGATGAGTTTGAAGTACGTGGTTAACAAAACAGAGCAAAAAGGGAAGAGAAAGTGCAACCTATGGCTATTATTAGCTCCCTGTATAAAACATACGGACAGAAAAAGGTTGTGCGGAAAGATACTGTAACGAACAGTCCACTGAAGGCGAATGTAGATTAACCCAAGTGCAGTTTATTTACATACAGGTAGGTGTAATCCAAAATCCAAACAATAATCCAAACAAGATACACAGACTTGACGTGGCATGAACAGACTTGACATGGCATGAACAGACTTGACTCACCAACAGCAGGCTGCAATATTACGTTAATATACGACAAAGCACTATGGCAAAAACATGACTACTTATACAAACAATGAGGGTCACATGACAAGAACAAACAAATGGGAACAAGACACATGACTAAAGCAACCAATGAAAACAAACAGAACTGATAATCACATGACCAGGCAATAACCAATGAGAACATGACACATACACAAAGTAGAGATACATGAGGGCAAGGGAAGCATGACACAAACATCAAAATCCAACAATAACAAAATAAAAGACATGGTCATGGACCTGGGCCGTGGAGCAGTGACAGACCATGAAGCAGAGGGGGACCTGGGCCGTGGAGCTGTGACAGACCATGAAGCAGATCCAGAGCAGTATGGAGCCATGGCGGAGCAGATATATGGACAGACCACTTGTCTGTGGCAGAACAGGCAGAGAGTTTTTGAACGGCCTCCGTGGCCGTGACGGGACAGTCAGTGAGTTCATGAATGGCCTTCTTGGCCATAATGGGACAGACAATAAGTTCATGAACTGGCCTTCCAATGAAGGCGAGTGTAGATTAACCCAAGTGCAGTTTATTTACATAGGTGAAATCCAAAATCCAAACAAGATACACAGACTTGACATGGCATGAACAGACTAGACTCACCAACAGCAGGTTGCAATATTACGTTAATACACGGCAAAGCACAATGGCAAAAACATGACTACTTATACAAATGACAAGAACAAACCAATGGGAACAAGACACATGACTAAAGCAATCAATGAGAACAAACAGAACTGATAATCACATGACCAGGCAATAACCAATGAGAACATGACACATACACAAAGCAGAGATACATGAGGGCAAGGGAAGCATGACACAAACAGCAAAATCCAACAATAACAAAATAAAAGACATGAAAACATGAACATGAAATGAAACCCAAAACAGACATTACAGATACACAATCTTTCAGCCAAGGATAAAGTCATTGCTGTTATTAGCTATATTTTTGGAGAATTTTGATGTGAAGTTTTGGTGTTGTGAAATATGTAAGTGGCACTCTGTGGTGCAGCAGGATTTGGAACAGCATCACCGCGGACAATCTTTAACTTTAACTTCAAGTTGTTCAACTGAATGTTAAAAATCAAATTGTTAGGTGAAATATCCATAACACAAAAAACCAACTCTGAAATAATAGCGTGCAGTTTATGTCAGTCAGATGCACATGAATATGTGTTAGTAACTACAGCAACAGCAGAGTATTCTTTCAGAAAGAATCATCTTGGGTCTAATTCGATTAATATTAAAATGAAGTGATGTGTGATAAAGACTCTGATACTGATGTATTTGGTCCACAAAATAAAAATTATTTAACTATTGACTTAAACATACTAAAAAAAAAAAAACTATTAAGGAGTTATGAATATTTTGGCAAACATAAGCTGAAAATGAAGACTTTAAGTGGCATGAAACTGTGGTCAAATGTCTATCAGAAAAGCGAAAATTATTGGGTGTTTGGTGCAGGGGGAGTTGTGGGTACTTGGGTTTATGTCCCCACCAATGTCAAAAGGAAACCTATGCCCTTGCTGTTTAAAAACATAAAGTGTTTTAAAATGTCCCAAAACCGTGCCTTGAACTAAGAACTGACTGTATTTCTTTATACTTGAGTCCAGGCCAAAATAAAACTCTATGAACTGCAACATATGGAGCTGTATGAAGAACTGCAAGCTGTTAAGTAAACAGGAAGTGTTTGTCCAAATTCAACTGGTTTTGCACTAGAAGTGCAAAAAGTTTGGCGAGGGAATGCAAAGTTTCTCAAAGTAACACAAAACTTTTGTGAGAGAACGCAAAAAAAAAAAAAAAAAAAAATGTACAAATATTTTTTCCTCCTACCCCAAATTTTTAGCCTGGTAATACCAAACTCTGCTTCTTCGCTTTGCTTTGTAGATATAATCTGGAAGGGCATAATTGACAAGCGTTTACTTTCTCATGGGGGGACGCTTGTCTGAAGTTTAAAATCATTGGTGTACCCGTAAGCCAATCACGTAACGTTTAGTTATGACGTATGTTATGCATACTTCATTTCATTAATAAGCATTAAATATAGGGAAGTATGAATTTAGCAGCCACACTGGATTCATATGGCATTCTATTGATACGCTTGATGTATAAGCACAAGGTCTTCACAGATTTTCAGTGTTATCATCATAAGTGCAGAGTAATTTAGGTAGATTTAACAAAACTCTTGAAATTGTTCTGCTCCCTAACAAACACATTCTGTTGCATAAAAAAAGGAATATTGCAATAGAGAAAATGAGCAGGTATTTTTTTATTGTTTAAAAAAAAACAGTTTTGTTTTTACTGGGGTAAAAACACACAAATGATAAAAGCACAGCTAGACAGTCCAAGTTGTAAATCATACACATTTAGTTAAATACATGATCAAAGACAAATACACAATTAAATACATGATCAAACACCAATACACAAATTGCAGTGTATTACAAACGTCTGTCTGTTTTCGCAACTGGCGGCATCGCATGACATCATGCGCGTGCACGCCCCTGTTTCTCGGTGACTATCGGTAACATTTGATAAATTAAACTTTTCCAAAAACTGTCAGGAGTAGGGCCACAACATCACCTCCATTAAAAATGTGAACCAAACACTCTTCTCATTCGGGCTTCAGTTGGCAAATGCCTGGACTATTCTCCACAACAGAGCGAATAGCATCACGTGTCTCCATGTCCGCTGTCGTTTTCGATTTCCCTAACCTAAACTACAAACTTAAATTCGGTGCTTAGCGTCTACATCATGGCTCTCAGCCCGCCCTCTGTTCATTGATTGGACGGCTGGTGCACTACCGGCCGGAGAAAATCTGGGAGCTGGTTTGCTATCTCAGACTGAGTACAGAAGCGAACTGAAATTGAGCGGAAGTACTAAGTCTGACGTAGTCAGGCTACCAAATTTCTTCCACTCATGCCGATTTTTTTACACCACCATATCCCTTTTGGGGAAGTACTAAGTCTGACGTAGTCAGGCTACCAAATTTCTTCCACTCACGCCGATTTTTTTACACCACCATATCCCTTTTGGGATATAGTCTATGTGAAGGATGATGTTTTACGTCAATAATGTGGGTGAAGTGCAAAGCCTATAGTTTACATAAATAATATTTTAGCATCCAGATATGTCGCGAATATGGAAACATTTGGATTCGTGCAGAATGGTAGAGGAATGCTTGAGTTTCACTTTTAAATGTATTTAAAATGAGTTTTGGTATGACGTTTATATTTAACCTAAATGAGTAGGTTCAGCCTATTGGCGCTCTAATTGGGTCATTAAAAAATTATGTTGTCAGCCAATCATGTTATAATTACTATTACCATGTGCCTATAAATCTGACACATTCCATGCTCACCACACCTGTGTGCAATGTGTATCCTCTTCCTAGCGCTTTGTCTCTCACTGGGAATTTTCAGTTTCATGAGAATTATGTCTAACCCTGATGTTGAGGACGAATCATCAACTAACCCGATACAGGATCAAACCCAGATAACGACACAGCTGCCACCCAAACTGCTGGCGATGAACAACTCTTTAACCCCCTTGCCAAATGCAGGAGTGCTCGTCTGGCCTAACGGCATGCTTCAATCTCGGAGTGGCCAGTCTCTAAGATTTTGGAGAATTTATTCAGCCGTAACATCGCAGCTCCAACAGGATTATCTCATCAAGATTTGTTTTTCCTAGCCTTGTCTGATCCAACACCACCTAGTTTGTCCAACACAGCCCCGGTGAAGGCTAAGGATAAAAGAAAAAACACCATACCCGCAGCAACTTCCACTCCTTCAGCAAAAAGATCTAATGTTTTCCAAGAAGGACAGGACCCCATGCTTGCAGCTCTTTTCGACATCAAAGATTCAATCAACAAAATAGACGCCAGAGTAGCAGCGCTAGAGAAGTCTTCACTACTCCCTGTAGAATCTCCAGGTGTTCCCCAGTGTGACGTGTCACCGCGTCACATGCTGGCGACGGCAACTCCTGCACCATCCAGTGGAACCCCATTCATTTCACCTGCAGCAGCTTTGCCAGCAAGTTTGAGAAATCAGATCTTAGAAGGTAATGATATCAATTTAGTAAAAATACTGCTTTGCTCTTCTGGGGTCATAGATAAAAGGATCGTTGACTGTGGGGATATCTCCATCGTTCTCAAAGAATGCGACCCTAGACTGTCTAAAAGCCTCTCACTGGTAGAATTCAATGTTGCATTCGGAGTCTTCAGAGACACAATTTGCGAGGTCTATCCAAAAAGAAGATCAGAACTTGATATTTATTTGGCTATTATCTCAGATTTGGCTTTCAATTATGGCGGTTCCCTGTTTTATGAATACCATAAGTCCTAATCTGCTAAAGCAGCAATGTATATTCAGTGTTTCAATGTTAAACTGGATTGGTCCATCGTCGATCTTGAACTGATAAGTAGACACTTCACTGATCATAAGACTAACTCCTGCTCCATTTGTGGCTCCTTCTCCCATACCGCAAATCTATGTCCTCGTACTGCATATGAAACTTCCCAATGGAAAGCTGGTCAATCTAATTCCGACATCAGAGTCTTTCGGGTTAAAGGTTTGCCTAACAAGGCTGGAGTTCTAGAAGGATCAAGTATTCCAGTATGTATCAGTTTCAAAGAATCAGTGCGTCCTTGTGAAGTGTAAAGTTTTGCATTGCTGTGCTATTTGTGGCAATAGTCACCCCAGAGCTGTTTGCCCTTGCAGGTTCAAAGCGCCTCAAACCCGGTCCTTGAAAAGATGAATAAACACCCTTCTACACCTATCAACGTCCACGAGCTTTCTAAGAATTTATCTTCTCATTCTAATAGATGTTTTGTCAATTTTCTCTTAACCTTTTGAGCGGTACGGTCCCACATATGGGATTCTTATTTCCGTGCCCCTGAGAGTATGGTCCCACATATGGGATTTAGAACGTTCGGTGACGTCACTTAACTGTCAAATTCAAACTGCGTTTTCGCGCGTTGGCTGGCGCTGAGCCAGAGACAGACGTGCACTGCTCTTATCATATTATCACAACTATGCAGTGTTTTTAACCACATAATGCATATTTTAGGTTTCAGACATTTAAACACACATAAATACGAGTAAAACAATACATTTAGAGTTTGAAAAATACATGCATATGTCTATGGAAGCAACAACAGCAATCCATTCAAATATAATTTGCAGATGTTTTTATTCATATCAGATACACATAGTGAAGTAACTATAAAGTTCACTCTATTCTTCACCCAGTTCACTCGCCACTTATTACTTGTATTTCCGTAGAGATTGATGAATTCACGTGCTGTAAATCTGACTGACAGGACTCAATGCACTGCAGTGCGAACAAACATGGCGGCGCCCGTCTCACATTACAGATCCGCTCAAGATCATTTAGAAAGGTTTTTAGATGACAAAACACACTCATTTACACATTTTTGTGAATCAGAATATCAGACTGTTCATGACCTGGTATGCAAGTTTTTGAATATTTTAAATAAAAAAAAAAAGGAAAAACAAAATAAAAGCGATCCATCTGTCATACAGTGTTATTGTGTACGCGGTGTGTCACCTGACGAGCCTGACGCGTCGCCATGGAAACAGTAAGGGGAACATTCTAAAATAACGGTCGTCTTAAAAAAAACTCACTCTGGGGGGACCGCTAGAATATTTTAAACTCACCACTGAAAAGGTTAACCGGACTCATACAAGGTTTTTTGGCAGGGCTCAGTTTTCTTCCACCAGAAATTCATGTGTGTAAAAATTTGTTATCAGCCTTCAAAGAACCCGGGGTAGTTGATACACTAATTCAAAAAGAATTGGAAAAGGATTATTTAATCGGCTTATTTAAGGCTACCGCATTAACCCAATAGGTATCGCCACTAGAAAATACTCTGAAAAGATTGATTATAGACTTATCTTCTCCCCATAACGGCGAAACCTCTAGGATCAATAGTTTAATTCCAGAGAACATGTTCGCACTTGCCAACGCTACGATATACCATGCTATTCAGTTTATTAAAATTGTGGGGAAAGGCGCCTGGATGGGCAAAGCAGATATTACTGATGCATTTAAAGTCATGCCCCTCCATCCCTCCCAGTGGCATCTTTTTGGCATCAGGTGGAAGTCAAACATGTATTTCGCTGTGTGGCTCATCTTCGGGTGTTGCAGCAGTCCAAAAATATTCGATACTCTCTCTGAAGCACTTTGCTGGATTCTACTTAATAAATGTAAACTGCCATTCGTCCTTCATTTATTAGACGATTTTCTAGTTGTTGACTCTCCTAGTTCTCCTCCTGATCGCTGTATTTCGAAGCTAAAATAATTATTCTCAAGGATCAATGTTCCTTTGTCAGAAGAGAAAACTGTCGGTCCGTCTACATCTATTGAATTTTTGGGTATACTTCTAGACAGCGTGGGAATGAAAGCTTCTCTGCCCGAAGATAAGCTTAATCGTATTCAGCAAATATTGTCCCCTTACCATCTAGCGAAACCTATATCAAAGCAAGACCTTTTATCTTTATTAGGACATCTAAACTTTGCCATGCGCATTATCCCACACGGACGCACGTTTATTTCCAGACTTTTATAGCTGTCAAAATCTGTCACCAGCTTGCACGATTTAGTTAATTTAGACGAGGGATGTCAATCCGACTTACGTTTTTGGTCATGTTTACTTAACAGTTGGAACGGGATCTCCTTTTTCTATAACGACTCATTTGAATCTTCTATTTCTCTACAGCTTTACACTGACTCCGTTCCATCCATCGGGTTTGGTGGATTATTTGGTAACGAATGGTTTGCCGACAAATGGCCAAACGAAATTCTTAACCTCCCTCCTGAAGCTAAATCTTCTGCTCTATTCGAAACTTACCCGATCGTCATAGCCTGTTTGCTTTGGGGAAACAAATGGCACCGTAAAAAGATTTCATTTTATGTGATAGCAAATCAGCAGTCAATATTCTTAAAGGTTGTTCAGATTATTCTTTTATCAATTGTCTTTTAAGACTCCTCACATGGAATTGTGTTATTAATAATTTTATTATCAAAGCTACATATGTTCCTCTTATTGATAATAAAGCTGATGCTCTCTCACACTTTAAATTTCAGGAATTTCTTGTCCTTTACCCCGAAGCTCACCAATCCAGCCTGACTTGCTCCCCGTTCAGCCAAACTACCCTAGACTAAGTTTGCTCTTTTTCATATCTGGAGGCTGCTAGCAAATATATGATATATGGGATTGCCAGATCTACACTGAAAGTCTTATTTTTATCTTTTCTGTGCTGCTTTTGCCATTCCTGCCTTTCCAATAAATATTGAAGTTTTATGTGCCTTTATAGTCCACTGTGTAAATGCCTGTAAGCTTCAGCCTCCCACTATTAAAGCAACTATAGCAGGAATCCAGTTTCTATCTTCGTTGCCAAGACCACAGAAGCATCAGCCTCTTCAATCATCCTTCCTTCCATCTCCCTGCTCATCAAAGGAATCTTGAAGGCTCATCCAGGGAAGAAAGATAAATGTTTACCTCTAACCCTTCCACTGTTACATAAATTATTGAAACGTCTCAGACTCAGGGTCTTCCGGACTTATTCAGACGTCCTTCTAGACTCAGTCCTGCTCACAGCTTTCTATGGTTTCTTGAGGTGTGGGGAATTTACTTGTAAATCACTTCACTTTGATCCTAATCATGATCTTACCATTTCTGATGTTTTACTTGATAGCCACCAATGTACCCTTATGCTCAAGCACTCAAAGACTGTTAAATCTGATAAAGGTGTCCCTATTATTATATCAAGTATTAATTCTGTCTTTTGTCCTCTCCTTTCCTTGTCTCAGTACCTGAAAACCCAGCATCACGCTCTACCTGATGACCCATTGTTTCTTAAAGAGGATGGCAACCCCTTGACAAGCTCCTGGTTTGCCTCTAAATTCAAGCAGCTCTGTCGGCTCTGCAATCTTAATCCAGAAGTGTACACTCCGCACTCAATCAGAATTGGCACAGCAACTACAGCAGCGCCTAAAGTACCAACCTCCACTCTTATAGAAATGAGTCGTTGGTCATCAGCTGCTTACAAACGCTATATCAGACCTAATTGTAGAGATATCGTTGAAGGTCAAAAGTTAATGAGTTCCTAAATGTATTGTAAGCAACACTGAATGCTTACCAGGTGGTGCTGGAAATAATAAACATGAATCGGGCATAACTTTTTGTCTGCATACTTAATTCTGCTATAGCATTTCTAAATCCGGCAGCCAATTAGTATCTTTAGACTTAAAAAAAAAAAAAAGCGTGACAAAACCACATAGCCTGTAAAATTAAGTTAATTGCTCTCGGACCGCAGCAGTAGCGCACCAGTCATAATTGATAGATCTGCAGGGTTGGGGGGTAGATTATGTTAAGCAGCCCAGAGCCTGCTTTGTTGGGGGATCTTCCTCTCTTTCTAGAAGCAGCATGTTTAATTTTATTTTATGTGCGTTTAGCCAAAGCAAATCTACTTGCTTTGCTGCAGCAGCGTAGCAGATCTAGTCCACAAAGACCAAACACCTGCTTTTCTCATTTTAAATTGCTTTTCTAAGCTTTTTACAATCCTTTCCGAGAGTTGTCATGACTGAAATATGGTTAACTTTAGAGGATTTGTTGTGGAGAGAAGGGAACTAAAATAGCCTAGTTTATAATGTTTGTAAACATTTTGATTTATTTATTGGTATTTTAGCCTATATTATTTCTGAATGTAATAATAAAATGTGACATACAGCCTAATGATTTGGGCTATGTTTTTCCTCTCAAAAATTATTTAAAGTATTGACAGTTTTTTTTATATTAGATTTGATTAGATTCAACTTTATTGTCATTGCACATGTAAGGTACAAGGCAACGAAATGCAGTTAGCATCTAATCAGAAGTGCAAAAAGCAGGAAGTACACCATATACAGTGTCTACAATATGTTACAAATGTACAATAAATATACAGATAAGGCAGTATTATGGTCATAATTTACAGATTTTTAAATACTATCAGCATGATATACAGATATGTGTACTATAAACATACTATACAGTTGGATTATGTAATAAGTGTATGTACACTATAAGCAGAAACTATGAGCATATGAACATTATTTACACTAGTGCAATGGACAGTGCATAGAAAAATATTCCAGTGTGCAAATGGATCATTCAGTATTCTGGATGAACAGACAGTAGTGCAAGTAATAAGTGAATTGTTTTTTGTTTGTTTGTTTGTTTGTAAATCAGATGTAGTGATGAGGAGGGGTGAGGAGTGTGTGTGTTTGGTGTGTGGGGGGTGGTGGGGGTTGGGTGTCAGAGGGCAGAATTCAGTAAGGAGGCAGCTGTATGGAAAAAGACGTTCCTGAGTCTGCTGGTCCTTGTCTGGAGGCTCCTGAAGCACCTCCCAGAGGGCAGGAGGTTAAACAGTCTATGGTCAGGGTGAGAGGAGTCCTTAAGAATGATGCGAGCTTGACGTAGACAGCGTTTTCTCTGGATGTCCTCAATAACGGGGAGTGGTGTCCCTCTGATGCACTGGGCGGTTTCCACCACCCTCTGCAGTGCCTTGCGGTCAGCAACTGAGCAGTTCCCATACCAGACTGTGATGCAACTGGTCAGGATGCTCTTGATCGCACACCGGTAAAAGTTCCCCAGGATGGTTGAAGACAGCTGGTTCTTCTTCAGTGTCCTGAGGAAGAAGAGGTGCTGGTGAGCCTTCTTGACCAGATTGGAGGTGTTTGTGGTCCAGGACAGGTCCTCCGAGATAGTGGTTCCCAGGAACCTGAAGCTGGAGACACATTCAATAACCATCCCGTTAATGTGGATGAGGTCGTGTGTGCTTCCTTTCTTCTTCCTGAAGTCCACAATGAGCTCCTTTGTCTTGCTGATGTTAAGGAGCAGGTTGTTGTCAGCACACAATGAGGCAAGGTGCTGTACCTCCTCCCTGTAGGCAGTCTTATTGTTGTCTCTGATGAGGCCAATCACTGTGGTGTCATCTGCAAACTTAATGATGGAGTTGGATCCATACACAGGCTTGCAGTCGTGGGTGTAGAGGAAGTAGAGGAATGGGCTCAGCACACAGCCCTGTGGTAGGCCAGTGTTGAGTGTGATGGTGGTGGAGCAGGTGTGGCCTGACCTAACATGCGGAGGTCTGTTGGTCAGAAAGTCCATAATCCAGTTGCAGAGGGAGGTGTTAATGTCCAGTTCTCCAAGTTTTATGGTCAACTTGGAGGGAATGACAGTGTTAAATGCTGAGCTGAAGTCAACAAACAACATCCGTACATATGTGTTGTTATTGTCCAAGTGAGTGTGAGTACAGAGAGCAGCACTATGCATACTGCATCATCTGTGCTCCTATTGCTATGGTAAGCAAATTGGTGTGGGTCCAGTGTGGGTGGGAGGCAGTCCTTGAGGTGTGCTAGGACCAGTCGCTCAAAGCACTTCATAATGATAGGTGTGAGTGCTACGGGGCGGTAATCATTCAGGCACATCAGGGATGAGTGTTTCGGCATTGGCACAATGGATGTGGACTTAAAGCATGTTGGCACAGTTGCTTGGGTGAGGGACAGGTTGAAAATGTCTGTGAAGACCCCGGCAAGCTGCTCTGCACATGCCCTAAGCACACGTCCAGGAATGCCGTCCGGGCCAGCAGCCTTACGTACGTTGATCTGAATCAGTGCAGTGTGGACATCTGTAGAGTTGAGTTTGAGGGGTTGGTGGTTTGCTGAGAGTGTGATCTTGGTGGCTGTCTCCTTGCTGTCGCTGTTGAAGCAAGCATAAAAATAATTTAGCTCATTAAGGAAGGAGACGTCTGTGACCGTTGGAGTAGAGTTGCTTGGCTTTTGGACAACTGTCAAGTCAGCAGTCTTCCCCATGATTGTGTAGCCTACAGAACTAGGCTGAGAGACCATTTAAAGGCCTTTGCAGGTGTTTTGAGTTAATTAGCTGATTAGAGTGTGGCACCAGGTGTCTTCAATATTGAACCTTTTCACAATATTCAAATTTTCTGAGCTACTGAATTTGAGATTTGCCTTAGTTGTCAGTTATAATCATTAAAATTAAAAGAAATAAACATTTGAAATGTATCAATCTGTGTGTAATGAATGGATATAATATATAAGTTTCACTTTTTGAACGGAATTAGTGAAATAAAAAAACTTTTTGAT
The DNA here is from genome assembly GCF_018340385.1 of Cyprinus carpio. Classification (NCBI taxonomy): domain Eukaryota; kingdom Metazoa; phylum Chordata; class Actinopteri; order Cypriniformes; family Cyprinidae; genus Cyprinus; species Cyprinus carpio. The sequence goes on from NC_056604.1 coordinate 23,337,488, forward strand.
GATATTCTAATTATATGACCAACACCTGTATATTTGAGCTATACTTGTGCTCCTAGAATCTGTGTTTTCATTGCTATATGGTAGAGGGCGCTAGTACACAACTTCTGTACAGAATTTCCAGAAAAAAAACACAAGTGAAGAAGAAGAAGAAACAACAGATACTAACATATGTAACATGATCATCTGACATGAAATAGCATCAAAACTGTAACGTTATGGAATAAAATGTTGACTGATGAAGAGGTAATAATTACAGTCAAGCTTTGGGGTGTTGATCGACTCCATCTACATTTTGATTATCATTCTGAATCCAATTCATAGTCTTTTTTCAGCTTTTTGTTCAAAATGTTATTTCTTTATTTTTTATGAAACTTACCCACATTAAAGTGTTTAAAGAAAAGAATGCATGAAGCTAGAATAAAATGTTTTTGTTTACAAGCAGATACCCTGTTCTTTCTTTGGATGTTTTGAATGTTCAGATATTCATATAACAAAATATATACAAATTAAAACCTAAATAGGGACATAGTAGTATACTTAAAGTATGAGTATACTTGCAGTATAAAACTACTAAACTAGTAGTTTACTGAGAGTATACTTCAAAGTGAACAAAGTATTTATGTGATGGCTCGTAAAAGAGGAGGAGGCAAATGCAGGCAATCAGAAGAAGTTTATTGATAATAGAGTCCAGTATGTAGGCAATGGTGAGAGAAGGTCTAGGGTGGCGTGAGAAGTGCTGATGGTGAAGTCGGTGGTGAATGTGAAGGCGGTCGATGGACGAAACCAGGAACAGACCGGAACACTCACACGAAGACGACAACACGAACACAATCCAGAACACGAACACGGGAGACGGTAATCCAACTAGGAAGCTGAGACATGAATGAGGATCTGACAACAGACAGAGAGATGAGTGAGTTTATGTAGCTGAGTGGAGATGAGGATCAGCTGGAGCGAGACAATCATTTTTTTTGTGACATCATTAAAGAATACGTGCAAATGGAGACTACGTGAGTACAAAAACAAACACAAAACATGACACGGAGGAACCAATGGATTTCCTACCGTGACAGTACCCCCTCCCCTAGGACGTCACCTGACGTTCCCAGCCTGCTTTACCTGTAGATTGTAATCATCAATAAGGCGGTGATCCAGTATGTCCCGAGCAGGAACCCACCTTCTCTCCTCCGGACCGTAACCTTCCCAATCCACCAAGTACTGAAATCCGCGTCCCCTCCGTCTAGAGTCCAGAATACGATTAACCAAATATGTGGTTTCCCCATTAACGATACGAGGCGGGGGGGGAACCGGGGCAGGCGGGTTAAGACGGGAAAAAAAATCACCGGTTTAATTTTGGACACATGGAACACGGGATGAACCCTCCTGTACGCCGGAGGAAGGCTAAGACGCACTGTTACCGGATTAATGATTTTGGTAACAGAAAACGGGCCAATAAATTTGGGAGCAAGCTTATTCGAAACGGAACGCATCTGAATATTCTGGGTTGAAAGCCACACTCTTTGACCGACGACGTAACGGGGAGGCTTCGACCGGTGGCGATCGGCCTTAGCCTTGGTGCGCGACCTAGCCTGGAGCAGAGCTCTGCGAGCTCTGGTCCAGGTGCGGTGACACCTCTGGACTAGTGCGTGTGCGGAGGGGACCGAAACCTCGGATTCCGTACTGACAAAATTAGGTGGTTGGTACCCTAAACTACACTTAAATGGAGACATGCCCGTAGATGACACTGGTAAAGAATTGTGTGCGTACTCCACAATTGAGAGTTGCTGATACCAGGACGAAGGATTATTGGAAGCCAAACATCGCAAAAACCTTTTCGACATCCTGATTGGCTCGCTCGGTTTGACCATTGCTCTGGGGATGGAACCCGGAAGAAAGACTAACAGTCGCTCCTAACAATTTACAAAACTCTCGCCAAAATTTGGACACAAATTGGGGACCCCTGTCAGAAACCACGTCTGTCGGGAGGCCATGTATGCGGAAGACGTGGTCAATGACAGCTACCGCTGTTTCCTTGGCTGATGGTAATTTGGGCAAGGGAATAAAATGAGTCGCCTTCGAGAACCGGTCCACTACGGTTAAAATCACCGTATTGCCCTTAGAGGGCGGGGGAGGGCGGTAATGAAATCTAGCGAAATGTGGGACCAGGGTCTCGAAGGGACAGACAGCGGTAAGAGTAACCCATCTGGAGGTCGATTGGAAGTCTTACCAATAGCGCAAACTGAACAAGCCAAGACGAAGTCGTGGACGTCACGAGCCATCCCAGGCCACCAAAATTGTTGCTTGACTAGAAACCTAGTTCTACTAACCCCTGGGTGACAAGCAACACTGGAACAATGACCCCACTGGAGAACGTCTGACCGTAACCCCTCCGGCACAAACAATCGGTTCGGTGGGCAACGAGCCGGGGGCGTTACCCCTTCTAAGGCAGTCAACACCTTCGATTCGACCTCCCATCTGAGCGTGGAGATAATGATGGTCCCCGGTAAAATGGGCTCGGGAGTAGCAGTACGATCGGAACGCTCAAAAAGACGGGATAAAGCATCGGGTTTGATGTTTTTTGGAACCCGGCCGGTAAGAAAGTGTAAAATCGAAACGACCGAAAAACAATGCCCACCGAGCCTGCCTGGAGTTAAGTCTTTTGGCGGTTCTAATGTATTCGAGATTCTTATGGTCCGTCCATACAATGAAAGGTACACCCGACCCTTCAAGCCAGTGACGCCATTCTTCCAGTGCAAGTTTGACTGCCAACAACTCTCGATTGCCAATGTCATAATTAACTTCTGCAGGAGATAAACGGTGAGAATAATACGCGCAAGGATGCACCTTTCCGTCTGAGGATGCGCGTTGGGACAACACTGCTCCTACCCCCACCTCTGACGCGTCGACCTCCACTATGAATTGACGTGAGCGATCAGGGGTGACGAGAATGGGAGCTGAAACAAAGCAGCTTTTCAGTTTGGCAAACGCAGCCTCGGCTGCGTTTGACCACCTGAACGTCAAACTAGGGGAGGTCAAGGCGGTCAGAGGAGCGGCTAGTTGGCTGAAATTGCGAATGAAACGCCGGTAAAAATTGGCGAACCCCAGAAATCTCTGCAGGGCCTTGCGAGACTCTGGGGATGTTCAATTTAAAGTTTGATTAACCTTCTCAGGATCTATGCGAACACCCTCAGTCGAAATGATGTGTCCTAGAAAAGAAACAGACTGTGCATGAAAAACGCATTTCTCCGCCTTGACAAACAATCCATTCTCTAGCAACCGCAGAAGCACTCGTCGTACGTGTTGCACGTGTTCCTGGAGAGACGAAGAAAAAAATCAATATGTCATCCAGGTAAACATATATGAACAGATCGACCATGTCTCGCAACACGTCATTAACGAGTGCTTGGAAGACTGCCGGCGAGTTCGTTAGCCCGAAAGGCATCACGCAGTACTCAAAATGGCCTCTAGGGGTGTTAAAGGCGGTCTTCCACTCATCCCCCTCCCTGATGCGGACCAAATGATAAGCATTACGTAAGTCCAATTTAGTGAAAACGGACGCTCCCTGCAACCTCTCAAAAGCTGAAGACATAAGCGGCAAAGGATAGGTATTCTTTACCGTTATGTTGTTCAGCCCTCGGTAGTCAATGCAAGGTTGCAAGGATCCGTCCTTCTTTCCCACAAAAAAGAACCCCGCCCCCGCTGGAGAAGAAGAAGGGCGGATGAAACCCCGTTGCTAGAGAACTGGATATATATTTCTCCATGGCCGCCGTCTCTGGAATAGACAAAGAATATAACTTGCCCTTAGGCGGAGAAGTTCCTGGCAATAACTCTATCGCACAGTCATAGGGACGATGAGGAGGAAGAGAATCAGCACGAGACTTACTGAACACCTCCTTCAGGTCGTGGTACTCCACGGGCACGTTAGCCAAATCCACTGCTTCCCCCTGAAACACAGACTCAGAAACATTAACACCAGCAGACAAAAGACAAGACCAATGACACTCCTCGCTCCAGCTAGCCACAGATCCGAGGCGCCAATCGATCCTGGGGTTGTGTTTCTGGAGCCAGGTGTGACCGAGAACAATGGGAGATTGAGGTGAGTCCGTGATGTAAAATGAAATCTCCTCCGTATGGTTGCCAGATGTGATGAGAGAAACAGGTAAAGTGGTCTGTGTGATGACTGGCAGTCTGTGTCCGTTGAGTGCAAAAGGTGCAATGGGGTGTTTGAGGGAGGTGAGAGGAATGTTGAGTCTAGTAGCAAAATTAAAGTTTATGAAACTACCCTCGGCCCCAGAATCCAACAAAGCGTGATGATCGAGTGCGTGGGTGGACCACCGTAGACTCACCGGAAGGAGTGTCGATGTAGATGAGGTCTTCCTGGCAGAGATCCCACCCGATAGTAGCCTCCGTCTTACTATCGGGCTTGGTCTTTTACCGGACAGCGCTGGATGTGATGTTCTTGGCTGCCGCAGTATAAACACAGTCCCAGGGATCTCCGCCTGATCCTCTCCTCCCGGGAGAGCCGAGCTCGCCCCACCTGCATGGGTTCAAGATCTCCCGGTGGGCTGACCGCAACCTCTGAGCGCTGACGCTGAGCCTCCGGTCTGGTCGCGAGAACTGTTTCTCCCCCCTCCGTCTGGCGGCTTGGTCGAGTCGGTTGTCTACTCTGATGGTGAGGTCGATCAGGCCATTGAGAGAAGTGGGGAGCTCGACGGCGCGGATCTCCTGTTGGAGTGCGGTCAGCCAACCCATGCAGGAAGTGATCCCACTGCGCCTCTTCGTTCCACTTACACTCCGCCGCCAGGGTGCGGAACTCAATGGAATAGTCGGATACGGACCTGTCTTACTGACGTAGGTCCGTGAGAAGTCTAGCCGCCTCCCTCCCGGCGACGGAGCGGTCGAAGACCCGTCTCATCTCCTCCGAAAGGGCGTGGAACGAGGCACAGCAGCTGTCTTGGTTCTCCCACACCGCCGTCCCCCAGAGGGCAGCCCTCCCCGTCAGTAGTGACAAGACGAATGCCACCTTCGTTTCCTCGGTGTTAAACGTGCGGGGCTGCAGGGCGAAGTGCAGAGAACAATGAGACAGAAATGATCGACAAAACTTTGGCTCACCCGCATATTTCTCAGGGATGGGGAGGCGTGGTTCGGACTGGGAAATCCCCCCGGAGACGATCGGCGGTGTGGGTGGCGTGGGAGGCGCAGCGGGTGGCGGTTGTTGTTGTGGTTGAGCCTGGAGAGCGAGCTCGGACACCTTCGTCACCATTGCTTGGAAAGCTCGACCCATCTCATCTATCGCCTTGTCTTGGCGATCCATACGACCAACGGCTCTCTGCAGAAACTCCTCCAGATGAGATGGGGAGCGATCGCCTGCTGCTTCCATGAGGGTCAGATCCTACTGTGATGGCTCGTAAAAGAGGAGGGAGGCAAATGCAGGCAATCAGAAGAAGTTTATTGATAATAGAGTCCAGTATGTAGGCAATGGTGAGAGAAGGTCTACGGTGGCGTGAGAAGTGCTGATGGTGAAGTCGGTGGTGAATGTGAAGGCGGTCGATGGACGAAACCAGGAACAGACCGGAACACTCACACGAAGACGACAACACGAACACAATCCAGAACACGAACACGGGAGACGGTAATCCAACTAGGAAGCTGAGACATGAATGAGGATCTGACAATAGACAGAGAGATGAGTGAGTTTATGTAGCTGAGTGGAGATGAGGATCAGCTGGAGCGAGACAATCAACACCCAGGTGACAACAATCAACCAAACGAGCACATGGAGACTACGTGAGTACAAAAACAAACACAAAACATGACACGGAGGAACCAATGGATTTCCTACCGTGACAATTTAATTAGTAAACTATCAGTATACCTATAAATTCACTTTTAGTATAATTGCAGTACAAATTACAAACATAGAGGTAAACTAGTTGTGTACTCAAAGTTTGCTACTGTTATACTTAAAGTATACTTTAGTATGCTTTTATATACAAGAAAGTGGGCCAATTTAGTCCCAAGAAGTATTGAAACCTAAAATTACTTTAGGTAAATATGTACCAATATTGTAACCACCTAATGTGTATCTGACCTGTTATAGATAACTTTTGCTGAGGATTTAATTTAAGCTGAAGGTGTCGGAAGTCTCATATACACATGTAGGCTACTTAAGTGTATGCCACTAGTATGATGTGCTAACTACAGATATTTTAGTGCTTTACATGCTCCCTTTGGTAGGCTGCTCAAATACCCCTTAGGGTAGAACAGGGTGAATGTAACCATGATGGGCAACCTACAAGATTCCCCCTATTTTGTTTACCTCTCTCCCCAATTGGTGCTGGGTTTTGAAAAAGGGATATATGATCCCCTTTGGAAGGGAGTTTCTATACGTCTCTCTGGGTGATCAGGTTGACAACTAATTAGTAGAGTTGGATCGGAGAGGAAGTCTGTACTTGTTATTATAGCATTCTATAGTTTAACCACTAACTACAGTGAGTCCCGGAGAAGTGCTTTTACTTAAGTCAGTGTATGAGTTTTCTCCCATAATTAATCTAGGATAATCTGGAGCTCTGCTCTAGGGACCATATAGGGCTGACATTGATTCCGCAAGGAAGGGAGGAAGCTGTTACAGCAGAGACCTCCCCTGCTGTAGATCTCTTCTAGTTCAAGTATTGGCTTAAAAGGGACCTATTATGCAAAATTCACTTTTGCAAGGTGTTTGGACATAAATGTGTGTTGGTAGTGTGTGTACACAACCACCCTATAATGATAAAAATCCACTCCTTTTTTTTTAAATTCCCATGAATCATAAGCAGTGTCTCCCAACTACCTATTTTCAGCATTGGTGCTAATGTGCCGTCACATTAGCCACATCAGTTCTGAGTGTAAAGTGTTGACCCAATCAATACGGCCGCCACTTCTCTATGGCCCAGATACAAGCCAACGCTTCCTTCTTGACCGTAGAGTATTTCCTTTCGGCCGCTGTAAGGGTTCTAGTAGCGAATGCATTTGTGTCAAAACACCTCCCAGTCCATAATCGGATGCATCCGTCGATACTATTATGGGAAGAGAAGGGTCAAACAATGCAAGCACCAAGCTCCTAAAAATAAGTTCTTTAAGTGCTTTAAAGCTGCAGTTAGCAGAGTCAATCCATTCAAACTCAGCATCTCTCAGCAGTGCAAACAATGGCTCAGCAACAGAAGCGAATTTAGGCAGGAATTTGCTGTACCACAAAATCAGGCCCAGTAATGGGCGCAGGGAAGCAAGGCTGTGTGGTCCAAGGAATTTTAAGGCGACTGGCTGAACGTATACTTCTCCCAGTTCAGTTCCAGTCCTGCATCAGATAAGCGCTGCATGACAGAACGCAGCATCACATCATGACTATCCTGAGTAGTACCATATACGATAATTCCTGACTCCATGTATGCCTTTAGGAACCGTTTCCATGATTTTTTGAAACGCAGCTGGTGCAGAGGCAAGGCCGTATGGAACCCGGCAATATCTGAAGAGGCCATTGTGCATGATAAAACATGTGATGTCTCAGCACTCCTCGTGTAAAGTAAGCTGATGATAAGTAGCCACCACATCAATTGTAGTGAACCCGGAGGCACCTCTGAGATCATTCAAAAGTTCCTCCAATGTGCAGCAGAGGATGACTGTCAACATTTTTGTATTATTAGGCTCACGCAGATCAACACAGAGACAAATTTTACCTCCTTTCCTTGCAGTCATGACAATAGGCGAAATCCAAGGTGAAGAATACATTTTCTCAATTATGCCATTTTTCAATAGGTATTGAATAGGTATAGGCAGAAACACCTTGTCAGACAGCGAACGGCAGTCAGCATAACTTTTCGTGTACCAGGGTAGCATCAGGTTTGACATGTGGGCTTATGGAGGAAACCTTTTAAACGGCCCACAGAAGAATTTGGAGCAGGAATGGTTTCACCAACAACTGCGTGCAATTCGTCATGAGCAGACACGGCATCAAAGTGAAAAGAATAGTTTGAAGGTCGAATAAATTCCATACCCATTAAAGCAGAGCCACCTTTGACAATGTAAAGACACGCAGATGTTACCTTATCATTCAGTGAGATGTCTGCATGTAAACATTCAAGGACCGGAATATCCTCTTTCAAGTACGTGACTAGTTTCACTTTAGGAGCTGTGAGTGAGCAGTCCGATAAATGTCTTTTGTACACAGCTTCAGGCAAAATTGACACTGAAGAGCCAGTGTCCACGACTAATTCAGTCTTTGCTGAAAGTCCACTTGATGTTGTAACAAGGAGAGGTCTTCACGGGTCCAAAAATTTGTGCCCGAACCCGAAAGAGACCCGTAATGTACTACACTGAACCGACCCGGACCTGTCTATTATTTAAAAAGCTGGACCCAGACCCGAGAAATGCCTACCCGGACCCGACTTGGACCCGTCTATTATTTGAAAGCTGGACCCGAACCCGCCGGGAAGACACAGACCCGACTGGACCCGATTGTCACATATTCCACCTTAAATTGCTATTATAAGTCAATAAACCTGTTGCGAAAAATACAACTTTTTTGTCTTACCTAATTTAAGGAGCCGTAGTCTCTCTTCCTTGTACCTGACTGCCTGTGTTGCATTGCAATTCTCCGACAAGAAAGTTATCCATGTTATTCCTCTCGTTATTCCAAGTCCAAGCTTAATCCACTCATTATTTCAGCTTCAAAAGTCCACTTGATGTCACGGTGATGGAGGACAAATGCAACTGTGCACATGTACATTCTGACTCGAGTTAACTCGCATAATAACTTCGACTGTTTGCCCTTTTGAACTATAATAAAGATTGCTCGTTTAGTGCCATGGCCGCTGACGTTATTTATTTGATATCATCTCTGTGCTCTCTGCTCTGCGTCGAGTGTGAATCTGAGTACTAAAACTTTAAGACTAAACAGTTCATTTATATTATTATAAAAATGGGAGAAAATGTAAAACGCGGTTTGGCGGTCGAAGTCATTGTGTCCCTCACTGATTGCCATAGAAACATGACATGCGCTTGAGACTGCACATGCGTGCTAGCTAGAAATGTCCGATCTTACCACAGGTACTGATTTTGGCACGGGCAACAGGGCAATCGGCAGCATTAGCAAGGTGATTTTAGCTCCACATCGATAATCCACAGATTTCACTTGTTCAGAATGCGACATGCTCTTAATCTCGATGCCGAAATGGCTTGAATGCCACTGCATGAAACGAACTTTGCGCACTGAGCATGTCAGAGTTTGAAAGCACTTATTTCACCTGACATGCAATAGCAACAGCGGAGTCCAGCATCGGTGACGGTTCCAACAAAAGGTTCTCATACTGCTGGGGCATACAATCGCTCAACCATCTGGTCCTGCAGCATTTCATTCTCAGACAGGGTGTAAAACAGCCATTGGCCTTCGTTACCCAAGCTGTGTAGCAATACAGCATGCTTTCTTGCATAAGGACAGTATAGTTCTCTAACATTTTTCGCCAAGTAACAAAAGGAATTGCAGGCTCTCCACTGAATGGCAGAAAAGGTGCAGGCGTAGGCACAGAAACCATCGTCGCCAATTTGTTGTGTCCTCTGGTACTCAGTAACTGCACAAGTGAAAATCCTACATGCTACTTTTTACAGAGCTATATAACGACTTCTTAGAGAATACGAAGTAACACCTCTACACGTAATAATATACTGACACCTTGTGGTTAAACTACAAAACACCACAGGTTGTTTCATGTTCTATTTCATGTAAAAGAAAAAAGGCCACCCAATTTGTAAACTCCTTCCAGGCTGAAGTCAGATTTTGACCAAGAGTCATTGAAAAAGAAACAATTAGTAAAGCCCAAAAGCAAAATGTAAATGCCACTGAGAAGCATGGTTTAAGATTGGCCGTTGGTCCTGAAACAGGTATGTGTATTGGCTAGCCATTTAAAAGCAGTCAGGCTCATATTCTAAACTTAATTTTCTTAAAACACATTTCAATTTGCTTAAACCACCATATTCACTGATACAAACATCTATTTCCATATCTAACTCACAAAGCATGTCAACCATTTTTAAATAGAGCATTGCACCACAAATGTCTTCTCATAAATAAATTGTACAAATGTTTGAATTTACAAATCAAACTTTTGTGAAACAAACTGTAATCTGAACTGTAATGGTTTTAATAGTTGTATTAAAAACACTAGCTTTGGATGGTGAAATATGTCAAAAAAAGAAAGAAAGAAAGACAGACTGCTATGTGTGCATATATAGGACATAAGACTGCATATGTACACAAGGGTTACACATCAATATTTGAGTATTAACAAAAATAAAAAATAAAAATAAACAGATAATGCTACAGTGACTAAGAGAGCTCACCATGTTTCTACTATATAATGCTCTCCCTGGAGGCTGAAAACCAATGCTGAAATAGAATATTCATATATTTCAAATGAACTCTTAAAAAAAAAAAAAAAAAAAAAAAACACTATCCATGTTTGCATATACATTTGTAAATTTTCTTAACCAAGATCCTGGATAAATTTAAATGATTTTACATATCTGAGATTAATCTAGATTTGTCTAGATTTGGCACCCCACAAGAGTAATGTTAAAATACTTTTTTTACTTCCCAACGCAAACCTCCAAGAAATTATATGAGGACTGTGTAGCACCTATACTCTACTGTTTTGAAATACAGTCAGTCACTAGATCTCCCGTTACCCTGTTTTTTATGTGGCAGAATTGGTTTACTAAAGTTTACTGTGTATTTATTAAACAAGCCTGTATGTATACCTCAAATTAAGATGAGAATAACACCAAATATATACAGAGTTTGATTGGGTTTGATACAATAAAATGATGATTATTATTATTATTATTATTATTATTATTATTTTATAAACTGAATTGGTCATTTCAAAAGCATCAGTCTCTTCCAATCTCTCTTCCCTTCACCAATGGTGTTTTCTCTAACTGGACATGCTCCCTGTCTTCTTTTCCTAACAAATTCCCTAACAAACAATTATTCATTTTAAACAATAATGAAATGTCTTCATTAAAAAGTATGATGGATAAAACTAAGATAAAAACTGAGTGTAAAGTTACATAATTTGTCGTTTTACCTTAATTAATGACAATGTAATACCTGAAGTCAAACTCCATCTGGCTTCCAGATGTTTCTGCCTGGCCCGTCTTACTGCAGGTCCACCCCATTTATGCACATATGGGCATCAACACTTAATCTGTTCACTGATCATGTTAAGCTGCCTTCAGATCACCACATTTGACTTTCATAATGTTTTAATTTTCTTTTTTTGGCACACCCCCCACTTGGGGCCCGCAGCTGCATTGGCACATCAATTGCCTAGAGTTGTTAGCAGTGCGCCTTGCCTTGAACCGTCTCAAAGGTCGCTTACAAGGCAAGCACGTGCTGGTCCGAATGGACAACACAGCGACCATTGCATACATCAGCCGACAAGGTGGTCTGCGCTCCTGTTGCATGTCGCAATTTGCCCACCACCTCCTTCTTTGCAGTCGGAAGGTTCTGAGGTCACTTCATGCTGTTCACATTCCGGGCCTGCTCAACCGTGCAGCCGACGAGATGTCTCGAGTAATGCTCCCGGGAGAATGGTGACTCCATCCCCTTATGGTCCAGCTGATTTGGAGACGGTTCGGAGCCACTCAGGTAGACCTGTTTGCTTTTCCAGAGACCTCTTACTGGCAGTTGTTCTACACTCGGGAACACTCTGCACAGACGCACTGGCACACAGCTGGCCACGGGGCCTATGCAAATTTGCGTTTACCCCTTTGAGGAATTTCCCCCTTTCCCCCTTCTCGCACACACACTGTGCAAAGTCCGGAAGGACGAGGAGCAAGTCTTGCTAGTGGCACAGTATTGGCCCACTCGGACCTGGTTCCCCGAACTAGTGCTTCTTGCGACAGCCCCTCCTTGGCCCATTCCTCTGAGGAAAAATCTATTGACTCAGAGATGGGGCACCAGTTGGCACCCGCGTCCAGACCTTTGGAAACTCCATGTCTGGTCCCTGGACAAGACGCGGAGGATCTAGGTGACCTACCCCAGGAGGTAGTAAACACCATCACTTCGGCAAGAGCACCGTCTACGAGACACGCTTACGTCTTGAAGTGGAACCTGTTCATCGAGTGGTGTTCTTCTTGCCAAGAAGACCCCAGAAGATGCCCGATTGCGGTCGTGATTTCCTTTCTGCAGCAAGGGCTGGAGCGAAGGCTGTCTCCCTCCACCCTCAAAGTCCAGGTTGCCGCTATTGTGCGTACCATGACCCTGTGAATGGGAAGTATTTAGGTAAGCTTGACCTCGTCATCAGGTTCCTTAGAGGGGCCAGGAGGTTAAATCCTTCACGTTCCCCCTCTATACCCTCTTGGGACCTGACTCTAGTGCTAAAATCACTACAGCGGGGCCCATTCGAGCCTTTGCATTCAGTTGAGCTAAAGTTTATTTCATTGAAAACTCTGCTCCTGCTTGCACTGGCCTCCATCAAGAGGGTAGAGCCCCTGCATGCATTTTCGGTCGACGGTTCGTGCCTAGAGTTTGGGCCGGCTGACTCCCAGGTAATCCTGAGGCCCGACCTGGCTACGTGGCCAAGGTTCCCACTACACCCTTAAAAGACCAAGTGGTGAACCTGCAAGCGCTGCCCCTGGAGGAGGCAGACCCAGCCCTGGCTTTGCTCTGTCACGTCTGAGCATTGAGATGTTATGTAGACCAGAAACAAAGCTTCAGGACCTCAGACCAGCTCTTTGTCTGTTACGGAGGCCGGCAGAAGGAGAATGCTGTCTCTAAGCAGAGGATGGCCCACTGGATTGTGGATGCCATAACCCTGGCTTATCAGGCACAGGGTGTGCCCTGCCTGTTCAGGTTGCGAGCTCACTCAACTAGAAGTGTTGCATCCTCCTGGGTGCTGGCTCATGGTGCCTCACTGACAGATATTTGTAGAGCTGCAGGGCTGGGCGACCCCTAACATGTTCGCTAGATTCTATAGCCTTGGTGTAGAGATGGTGTCCTCCTGTGTTCTCACCTCAAACAGGAAGTGGCATCGAGAGGCCCCGGTTAATGTCGGCTTGCTAAAACTGCTCCAGAGTGTCCGTACTGTAGACCCTGTTTAGTTCCTCCATCACCCTAGGCAGTTGGACATGGCGGAATGTCTGGTGCCAGGCCATCATGATGAATCTGTGAGAACCATGGAAGGCTGGGTTCCATATTGAGACCTAAGCGGTACTCGTATGTGTATAGTCCACGGTATAGCCTTTGAGCCCGTGTTTTCCCTGCAGACTTCTGCCTTCCCAAGAGGGTTTTAATCACCTCAAATTTTTCCATATACACCTAAATGGATGCTATATGTGTGTTTGCTTCCGAAAGCTGCTTTGGGAAGGATGGGGCTTCCACAGCGTCCCTGTTCCAGGTGGAACGGATACGTTTTCCCAGTGTTATCCAATCTCACCCAGTGAGGTAGTACTTTGACAATGGTGAGTGGAACTACTTCTTCTGAGCCCGGGCCTACACCTAATACGGGCGCAGGCGGCTCGCACACGGCACTCGAAGGGGCAGCACCCATGGGCGCTTTGGTAGGGATTCCAATTCGTCGGTCACCGACATGACATCGAGAGTGACTGACTGAAAGGGAACATCTCTGTTACGTATGGTAACCCTCGTTCCCTGAAGGAGGGAATGGAGACATCACGTACCGTCGCCACGATTGCTGTCACACCGCTGAGCCGCTGGGTCACCGGCTCGGCTCCTCAGCGAAAACCTGGTATGCATTGCACCTGCTGCCTTATTATACTCACACTGTGATCAGGGGCAGCTGGATGCAATAACTGCATGCCAATGTGCATTGGCTCGTTTAGCTTACACTCGAAGTAGATTGGTCTATTGAAGCGATATCCCAATTTGTCAATCACCGACGTGACGTCTTCGTTCCCTACTTCAGGGAACGAGGGTTACCATATGTAACCGAGACATTTCATCCTGATTAAAGCTTTAATATAGCATGGCAACACATGCACGTCCATGATTAATGCTTGTCATAGCTATGTGAAAAATATCTGTCTGACATAAAGTGTATAATGGAACACGTTAATGTATAATGGACTCGTTTATTTGAGCTGACGAGCTGATGATCAGGTGTGAGAGAGAGAGAGAGAGAGAGAGAGAGAGATGCAGAGCAGGGGGCACGAGGAACATGATTATGAACAGCCGCTTTAAAACATTTTGGAAACTTGTGAATCCATTAGAATCATTAGAAGACAGAATCGTGATTCATATGAATAGATTTTTCATATAAGAGACAATGCTGAAAGTTCAATGCAAAACGGAGATAACGTTTTTAAAAATTCTGGCAGTTTAATGCCTACAAAAATGGCTTTTAGGGACTACAACGAGTTACTTCCTGGTTTTGTGACATTACAAACCCAGAATTTTACATAAACCCTGCCCCCAGGAACATGCAACAAAGGGGAATTACATACACTGAAAATTATAAACGCAAGACCTTTGTTTTGCCCCCATTTTTCATGAGCTGAACTCAAAGATCTAAGACTTTTTCTATGTACACAAAGGGCCTATTTCTCTCAAATTGTAATAAGTCATCACCAGACGGGGAATCCATCTTGCAAGCTTTATTGAACAACTCGTGGTCGTACAGGCAGGGATCAGTACCAGCAAACACAACAGTAGAGGTAACCAGAATCGTCGTCAAACACAGGCAATAGATCGGGGTAGCAGGCAATATTCAGAGTCCAATAAACAATCCAAGGTCAAGAGGCGGGCAGGAATGGTTCAAGAGACGGCAAACAAACAGAACTGGTAAACAGGAAATCAAACACGGGAAATAACGCTTGGAAATGTCAGCCGGAGCAAAACAAGACTTCGCGTTAGATTGATGGAGTTGTGCAGCTTATATAGCCGTACAAATAAGCTGCACCTGTGTGATGATCAGAGTCCGAGGCACGGGGATGATGGGTATTGTAGTTGTGAATCAGTTTAAGTGAGTGTGGGTGCGTGAGAGTCAATATTCAGGAGATGGAGCCCTCTGCTGGCCAGTAGCGGGAATCACGGGGTTCGTCTCCGTGACAGAGCCCCCTCCCTGCGAGCGACTCCTGGCGCGAGATGGTAGACGACGTCGGGGTCTACCGCATGGTCGAGGGGCTGGTCTCTCCGGATGTAACCGATGGAACTCAGTGATGAGGTTGGGGTCTAGTATGTTGTCAGCATTGACCCAGGATTGTTCCTCCGGACCGTACCCCTCCCAGTCGACCAGATACTGCAGGATGCGTCCACGACGCCTGGAGTTAAGAAGTTCTCACACCTGGTAAGTTTCCTCAGTCTCAATCTGGACGGGCTGGGGACTCTGCTCACGGGACCTCCCCTCTCCCTCCTCTCCAGGGGCCACAGCGGGCTTGAGCAGGAGATACATGAAAAGTGGGAGAGATGCGATAGGTGTCAGGTAATGCAAGACGGAATGAAACAGGAGTGATCTGATGTGTAATCTTGAATGGACCCACGTACCTTGGACTTAACTTCTTGCAGGGTAGTCGGAGACGGAGATCTCGGGTAGAGAGCCACACGTATTGTCCGGGTTGGTATACAGGCCCAGGACGCCGACGGTGGTCAGCATTTCCTTTTGATGGCGGATGGCTCATTGAAGATGTACGTGAGCTTGGTTCCAAGTCTCCTCACTGCGTTGCAACCAGTCCGTGACGGCGGGTACGTCGGTGGGTTCCCCGGACCAGGGAAACATGGGAGGCTGATAGCCTAGGATGCACTTAAAGGGAGTTATACCAGTAGCTGGCTTGACCAGGGAGTTCTGTGCGTACTCAGCCCAAAGGAGGTACCGTGCCCAATCTTCTTGGTTGGAACTACAATATGATCTCAGGAACCGGGTGAGTTCCTGATTGAGTCTTTCGACCTGACCGTTGGATTGAGGGTGGTAACCGGAGGTCAGGCTTACGTTTACATCGAGGGCTTGGAAGAAGGCTTTCCAGAGGCGGGATGTGAATTGAGGACCTCTATCGGAGACTATATCTTCCGGTAGTCCGTAGAGACGGAAGACCCAGTTACAGAGTAGTTCGGCAGTTTGCAGAGCAGTAGGCAGTTTGGGTAGAGGAATAAGGCGACAGGCTTTGGAGAATCGATCAATCACAGTAAGAACAACAGTGTTACCTTGAGAGACAGGTAGATCAGTGATAAAGTCTATTGCCAGGTGGGACCAAGGTCGTTGTGGGATGGCGAGTGGTTGGAGTAATCCGGCTGGCAATTGGCGGGGAGTCTTGTGCGCATTACAGGTTTGGCATTGTTGGATGAAGGCTATGGTGTCTTTGGGTAATGATTCCCACCAGAACCGGTTCTGAAGCAGATGAATGGTAGCCGTGATACCTGGATGACCGGAGGCGGGCAAACAGTGCGTGTGGTTGAGTATTTGATCGCGTAGAGTGGGTGGTACGTAAACCTTATCAGGAGGACAAGTTGTTGGAGGTGCATGTTGAGAGTTGTGTTGTTGGATAAGTGTCATGATGTCCCATTGTACGGGTGCAATGATTACCTTGAGCGGGAGTATAGATTCAGGTTCGGAGGAGATCTGTTCATCTTCGTGAATACGGGATAGCGCATCTGCCTTTGTGTTCTTGGAGCCCGGACGGTAGGTAACTGAGAAGTCGAATCGGGAGAAAAACAATGACCATCTTGCCTGCCGTGGATTGAGGCGCTTGGCTGAGCGCAAATACTCAAGGTTCTTATGATCTGTTAGTACAGTGAAAGGAAAGTTGGCCCCCTCCAGCCAGTGTCTCCACTCCTCGAAGGCCGCCTTCATAGCGAGGAGTTCACGGTCTCCTACGTCGTAGTTACGTTCAGCAGCATTGAGTTTGCGGGAGTAAAAGGCACATGGGTGGAGTTTAGCGGTAGAACTCTGGCGTTGAGAGAGAATAGCCCCGATACCAGTGTTGGAGGCGTCCACTTCGACGAGAAACTGAAGAGATGGGTCAGGATGGTGGAGTATGGGTGCAGTCACAAACCGTTTCTTTAGTTCTTGGAATGCTTGGAGAGCAGCCTCTGACCAGTGTAGCCGATGGGTTCCTTTTTTGACCATTGACGTGAGGGGACTGACCACAGAGCTGAAGTTTCTGATGAAACGGCGTTAGAAATTAGCAAACCCCAGAAAGCGTTGGAGTTCCTTTAGTGTTTTGGGTTCGGACCATTTGAGAACGGCATTGACTTTGCTCTCATCCATGGCGACCCCCTCTGGACTGATGACGTACCCCAGGAAGGTGGTGGAGGTGGTATGGAATTCACACTTATCCGCCTTAGCATAGAGTTGGTGTTCAATGAGTCGCTGCAGCACGGCTCTCACATGTTGGATATGTTCCTCCAGGGTATCTGAATAGATCAAGATATCGTCAATGTATATGATAACAGTCCTATTTAGCATGTCTCTGAAGATGTCATTGACAAGGGATTGGAAAACCGAAGGACTATTGACCAGTCCGAACGGCATCACCCGGTATTCGTAGTGCCCACTGGTGGTTGAGAAAGCTGTTTTCCACTCGTCCCCCTCCCTAATGCGGATGAGGTTGTATGCGCAGCGCAAATCCAATTTGGTGTAGTATTGTGCAGTTCGTAGCTGTTCTAATGCAGAGGGCACCAGTGGAAGTGGATAGCGAAACTTTACTGTTATCTCGTTGAGTCCACAATAATCGATGCAAGGGCGCAAACCTCCATCCTTCTTACGGACAAAGAAGAAGCCAGCTGAAGCAGGAGAGGTGGACGGACGTATGAACCCCTTCTCCAACTCCTCCTCGATGTACTTGGCCATAGCTTCTGACTCGGGTAAGGATAATGGAAATACTCGGCCCCAGGGTTGGTGATGAGCCTGGAATTAGATCAATGGCACAATCGTGACTGCGGTGTGGTGGTAATGTGTTTGCTTGTACCTTGCTGAAGGTGGTGGCGAGATCGTGATACTCCTTGGGCAGATTGGGAATGCTGGTAGAGTCCGAGTCTAACGTGACGACTTGCACAGTCATGGGAGAGATGGTCGGAAGGCATGATTTCTGACACTGGGTGCTCCATCTAAGAATTTGTCCCTCTCTCCACGACACCTGAGGGTCATGCAGTCGGAGCCAGGGCAAGCCCAAAATAACAGGAGTGTTAGATACAGGGAGCACGTAGAATTGAATGGTTTCTTGATGTAGCAGACCGGTTAACATTTGCAGTTCTTGAGTGCGGTGAGTAATCAATCCAGACCCCAAAGGGCGTCCATCTATTGTGGCTACAGACAGAGAATTTGTACATGAAATTAGAGAAATGTTATTCCTTTTGGCAAATTCTTCAGAGATAAAATTCCCAGCTGCTCCTGAGTCAAGTAGAGCAGTGGTAGCCACACGAACGTTGTTAGTCTTGATTACCAGAGGGACTGAGACACAGTTAAAAGATGCACTCACCGATTTAGGAGTACAAGAAGAGCGACGTGACGGGCAAGTAATTCGTTGATGTCCCGGAGCGCCACAGTAGAGACAGAGTCGGTTAGACATGCGGCGGTGACGTTCCTCAGCCGTCAGATGATAGGAGTTGATCTGCATGGGTTCTGTAGTTTCTGCGGATCGTGTTGTCGTAACGGGGAAGAGGCGTTGAGCGCTGACACGGCGAGAGCGTTGTAGGTTATCAATGGTGATGGTTAGCGAAATGAGATCACTCAGAGTTCTCCCCTCATCACGGCAAGCGAGTTCGGTTTGCAGTTCGTGATTAAGCCCCTTGCGAAACAATACTTTCAGCGTGTCACTCACCCATGACGTTTGAGCAGCCAGTGTACGAAAGTTCATGGCATATTCCGCTGGTGTTAATCCTCCCTGCGATAATTCAAGCAGACGCTCACCCGCTCCTTTCCCCTCTCGGGGGTGATCAAACACCTCACGGAATCGCACCAGAAAGTCAGTGAAAGTGGTGAACGCTGTTCCATCCTCGCGCCATACAGCCGTTATCCATTCTAAAGCTCTTCCCGTTAATAATGAGCAAACGAAGGCGATCTTACCAGCATCTTTACTTCTTACGGAGCCTTAAGAAAGTTCACCTGAATCCCAGGATCCTTGTGGAATTCTACCGCTGTACCATTGAGAGCATACTCACAAACTGCATCTCAGTGTGGTACAGCAATTGCTCCGCATCTGACCGCAAAGCACTCCAGCGAGTGGTGAAAACTGCTCAACGGATCACCGGCACCCAGTTAACTTCCATTGAGAACATCTATCACAAGCGTTGTCTGGGCAGGGCAAGAAACATCATCAAGGATGCCTCTCACCCTAACCATGGACTTTTCACTCTCCTTCCATCCGGCAGACGTTACAGGAGCCTACGCTCTCGGACTAGCAGGCTCAGGAAGAGCTTCTTCCCCGAGGCCGTGACCCTTCTGAACGCCACACACCACCAATCTAACCGGCACCTACTGTACTTTATTACTGCCACTGGTCAAAGTACTTTACATACATGTATTTGCACTACTCATATTTTGCACATACTGCACACTGTTCTAGTTATCGCACTGTAAACTAAGTTGTTACTGTGCATAGCACAGTAAACTATTCTATAAAAATCTAATTGCACTACTGTTATTTTACATAGAATTCATTTTAACAATACTTTTTGCACATTCATCCAACTGTATTTATTACCAGTTCTCACATTGCTGCTGTTCATAATGTGTATATATAATCCTACATTGCTCTGTTCATAATGTACATACAATCCTACACTGCATTCCTATTTATATTCTGTATATACTTTGCTCAATACTGTATATAGCAACCCCACTGTACATTCTGTAAATCATAGCTTCACTTACTCTGCACTTTTATGTATAAAAAAACACTATATTCTTGCACTTCTGGTTAGATGCTAACTGCATTTCATTAGCTCTGTACTTGTACTCTGCATAATGACAATAAAGTTGAATCTAATCTAATCTAATCTAATCAGTGGTGTAAAGGGTGGGTTGTTGCTCGACGAACAGCGAGCATTGCAATAGGAAACCCTTACACTTGGTAGAGTCCCCGTCAAATTTCTCCGGGTAAGCCAGTCGTGGATTAACTTGCGCTGGCGTTCCTGCCGCGTGGGCAATGGTGGCCGCTGCCGGTGGTGGTGACGTCACGGCAGTGCTGTGGAGGTTTTGAACAGCCTTTACCAGTTCCTCAGTGATTGAAGTCAAATGATTCAATTGATGCTGGTTAGCAGCGATTTGACTTGCCTGGGCGGCCATTGTAGCACACAGATGATCGTAAGCCGCTGGATTCGGTTGTGGCGAAGTCTTCTGTAATAAGTCATCACCAGACGGGGAATCCATCTTGCAAGCTTTATTGAACAACTCGTGGTCGTACAGGCAGGGATCAGTACCAGCAAACACAACAGTAGAGGTAACCAGAATCGTCGTCAAACACAGGCAATAGATCGGGGTGGCAGGCAATATTCAGAGTCCAATAAACAATCCAAGGTCAAGAGGCGGGCAGCAATGGTTCAAGAGACGGCAAACAAACAGAACTGGTAAACAGGAAATCAAACAGGGGAAATAACGCTTGGAAATGTCAGCCGGAGCAAAACAAGACTTCGCGTTAGACTGATGGAGTTGTGCAGCTTATATAGCCGTACAAATAAGCTGCACCTGTGTGATGATCAGAGTCCGAGGCACGGGGATGATGGGTATTGTAGTTGTGAATCAGTTTAAGTGAGTGTGGGTGCATGAGAGTCAATATTCAGGAGATGGAGCCCTCTGCTGGCCAGTAGCGGGAATCACGGGGTTCGTCTCCGTGACACAAATATTGTTCACAAATCTGTCTAAATCTGTGTTAGTGAGCACTTCTCCTTTGCCGAGATAATCCATCCACATCACAGGTGTGGCATATCAAGATGCTGATTAGACAGCATGATTATTGCACAGGGGTGCCTTAGGCTGGCCACAATAAAAGGCCACTCTAAAATGTGCAGTTTTATCACACAGCACAATGCCACAGATGTCACAAATTTTGAAGGAGCGTGCAATTGGCATGCTGACTGCAGGAATGTCCACCTGGGGTCTCTTTATTTCTAAAGCTCTCCGTAGATTTCATCCTAAAAGTGAACGTATGCACAAAAGCTAGATTTTGCGTACGCACAAAAGTATGCCAGAACCTGTGCAGAAAATCCTTTTATAAATCCCAGTCGGGGAAGATTGTGCGTACGTGCATCTCCAACCCGACTCCTCCCCAAAATCACTATATATGGTGCTTACAACACCTAGTTTTACTATGCTCATCTGCATATCATTTCCATGCAGATTCCCATCCACATGACACCATGTATAACATCGTTAAAGGTACAAGACATTAAGGAAATATGAGATACGGAGTATAAATGCCATTTGTGTCTTACACAATTTGTATTGCTAAAAATCATCCAGTATCCTTATGTTTTAGCATAAATATATAAAAATAAAAACCCAGTTTTGCTGATAAGGTGAACATCTTTTAGCTATTTTCAGTGTATATTTATTGCAGTGTAAATAGAAAAGTCTGACTCGGCGCATCACTGACAAAGTAGCCTATTTTAAAAGAAAACATGCAAATGACCATTTTCTTCAAGTTGTATTCTTCAAATACAGTGGTATTTTTCATAAAATGTTGTGGAAATGCCTTCACATGGCATCAACACCTCCGTGCAGCTGCGGTTGTACAGTAACATATTATTATTGGACATATTCATACCATCAATGGAGCGTTCGACCACTGAATCCAGCAGTGTCTGCCATAATATCGAAGTAAGTGCGTATCATTGATCATTGTTCTGACTAATATATTTTCGCATAGCATGAGATCTTCAGTTTAGTTTAAAGATGAATTATTGTGCACCTATAGCACTCCTCACTGTCATTAAAACAGCATGCCACAGGAAAAGTGATCAAACGCATTCCACTAAATGTCTAAATTCATATAATTTTTGTTTAACTTCTGCGTAATGACTGTATTTTCAATGCTTATTTCCATTAATGTGAGTGGAATATTTAATGTAAATGTGTATATCAAAATGAAAACAGATTTTAAAATTGTTGCTTTTCTCACGCCAGGAAAAAGAGTGCTTATGCATGGTCTAGTACCATAAAGTGCATCCATATTTAAGCCAAGTTTATTTTATATAAATCCCGATATTTTCACGGAAAATTGCGTACGCATGTTTCTATGCCCATTTTGTGCATACGTAACGTTTATAAATGAGACCCCAGAGCTGTTGCCCATGAACTGAATGTTCATTTCTCTACCACAAGCCATCTCCAAAGGCGTTTCAGAGAATTTGGCAGTATATCCAACCGACCTCATAACCGGAGAATGACTTGAGTGGGCAAATGCTCACATTCAACTTTAGAGAGGTGTTCTCTTCATGGATGAATCCCGGTTTTCACTGTACAGGGCAGATGGCAGACCGTGTGTATGGCGTCGTGTGGGTGAGCGGTTTGCTGATGTCAACGTTGTGGGTCGAGTGCCCCATGGTGGCGCTGGGGTTGTGGTATGGGCAGGCGTATGTTATGGACAAGGAACACAGGTGCATTTTATTGATGGCATTTTGAATGCACAGAGATACCGTGATGAGATCCTGAGGCTCATTGTTGTGCCATTCATCCATGACCATCACCTCAAGTTGCAGCATGATAATGCATTTCCCCATGTTGCAAGGATCTATACACAATTCCTGGAAGCTGAAAACATCCCAGTTCTTGTATTGCCAGCATACAGACCAGACATGTCACCCATTGAGCATGTTTGGGATGCTCTGGATTGGCATATACGACAGCGTGTTCCAGTTCTTGACAATATCCAGCAACTTCACACAGCCATTGAACAGGAGTGGACCAACATTCCACAGGCCACAATCAACAACCTGATCAACTCTATGCGAAGGAGATGTGTTGCACTGCATGAGGCAAATGGTGGTCACACCAGATACTGACTGGTTTTCTATGTTTCTTAATCCAAAAGCTTTTGCCTTAAAAAAGGGGTGAGAACTACCATGATGGAAAAGCAGTCTGCTTCAATAAATACTATTCATAAACCATGCAAGACAGAACGATTGTGCTAAGAGTTTGCCAATAAATAAATAAAGAAATATGAGAAAGAAATCTTTATCGAATGGGAAAATGTATAATTAACATTAATCTAGACATGTTTAGATCAGGACTGCTCAATCCTATTCCTGGAGATCAACCTACCAGACTTCAGTTCCAGCCCTGCTCCAACACAGCTGTCTGTATTTAGCAAGTGCTAGTGAAGAGACCAATTACCTAGTTCAGGTGTGTTTGATCAGGGTTGGAGCTGAACTTTGCAGGACAGTAGCTCTCCAAGAACAGGACTGAGTACCCCTGGTTTAGGTAAATACTCTCCAAAAAGATCATGGAAAAACATCGTTAAAAGCATATCTTAAAAGTTATCAATACTCATATTATTATTATTAATATACTCTTCAACAGCAAAACCTATCACTTGGAATATTTGATATTTTGAAGCTTGCTAAAAGAAATTCATTAAAATGTTAATTTAATATGTTTTAGAACAGTGACGTGAAATATTGTGTAAATGCTGCTGCAATAATAATTAATAATAATAAAAACATTCAGTGGATTCTGAGAACAGAGGTGTTGCATATTTGAACTGGCAATTGGTCCAGTTGGGAAGTATAATTCATTATGAGTCAGTTTCACCTGCTTTAGTGCAAATTAAAGTGACAACAGGTGCATCCCAAACAACCCCCAAAAAGGAAATGGTTTTACAGGTGGAGGCCACAAACAACTGCTCTCTCCTTATACTTCCTGACTGATTTGTCTCTAGTTTTGTGTTTTGTTACAGTCCTTCTCACTATTTGTAACATGAGGCAGTACCTGCAACCCAATCAGGTTGCACAGGTAGTCAAGCCCCTGCAGAATGGCACATCCATACAGTACATGCTGTCACAAGGAAGTTTGGTGGTTTGGTGGACTCTCAATACAGTTTCAAGAGCACAGAGGAGATACCGATGGCATGAGAGCCTGATGTCCTATAGTGGGACCTGTGCTCACAGCCCAGCACCATACAGCTTGACTGGCATTTGCCAGTGGGAACTGTGATTGGAGGGTCTGCCACTGGTGCCCCATTCTCTTCACGGATGTGAGCATGTTCACAATGAGCACATGTGAAAGAAGAGTCTGGAGATGCCTTGGTGAACTGTCTGCAACATGATCCAGCATGATCCATTTGGAAGTTGGGTCAGTGATGTTCTGAGGAGGAACATTCACACAGACCTCCACATGCTAGTCAATGGTACCCTTACTGCTGTAAAGAACCAGCATGAAACTCTCAGAGCCTATGTCAGGCATTATATTTGTGCATTGGATCCTGGGTTCCTCCGGGTGCATGACAATGTGTAGACAGTTGCAGAATGACGAAGGCATTGATGCCACTGACTGGCCCCCATATTTCTCAGACCTGAATCAAATTGAGAACCTTGTGGCTATTATGTATCAGAGCATTCTGATTTTCAGTGTGATTTTTGAATCCAGCCCTCAGTGGGTTTATGATTTTGATTTCCATTGACCACTGTCACATAATTTTGTTCTCAACAATTTACAAAACATTAATATTTTGCTCAGTGAGATCTGTATAATTTTTTTTTTTTTTTTTTTTTTTTTTTATTTTCTGCTTTGCTTTTTTTACTTATTTATTTCTTATTATTATTATTGAGCAATGTAGATTGGGCTTATATAAAACACTTTTTTTTTTTCATCATTTGCTTAAAACAATTCAATTTGCTTAAACCACTATATCTACTGATACAAATGACAATTTCCATACCTAAATTTACAAAGTTTACATCAATCATTTATTAAGTAGAGCATTGAAACAAGAAAGAGGAAGAGGCAGAAGCCTTTACTTTGCATGCTGTTTGGCCAAGAAACCAGAATCAGTCATATAGATCAAATTATGTGGCCACACTCAAATGACAGGATAACACCTGTTCCCCCACGGTGTGCAATTTGACCTGACCAGGTCACAGTACTTGAAAATCACACAGCATTTGTTACATTTTTACATTTTCTTACACGCACAGACTCTCATTTCATATTGTATAGTTTCTGTGTGTATTTATTGGCATTACACCTTTTAAAATGTAGATCAATTGACAGTATCCATTTTCGTAGTGTCACATTGTGATGACATCATCACTGAAGCACCAGTCTTACATCTTTCTGTTTATATGAGGAAGTGAGTGTGCAATGATTCTAAAATATGCTCATTGTTGATGGAACATTTATGGATTATGTACAGATGACTATGGACTTTCCTAACATTGTAAACACTAAAGCATTATGCTCAACAGGTCAGCACCTGTTTTGATTTGTTTTCAGTTTAATTATTGTTTATTGTATAGGCCATAATGATAAATTGACAATATGTGTTTTAAAGAGTTCATAACTTCACTGTTCTTACCTGTTAGTTCCATTGTTTGTGGGAAAGGCTCCGGTCACTCTCGTAGCTGGTATGTGTTGATAGTTATAATCTATCACATCATTTTCTAAAACATGGTGATGTGAGTTCACTGAAAAAAAAAATATGCTAGATTTACTTAAAAATATAGTGCATTATTTTTTGTAGTTTATACTAATAAATGCAATTTATTACTACAATAAAAGTCTTGTTTACCCCATTATAAATTTTAAGCTTTTTATTTTATAAATCATACTGAAATATTTTTCTTTAAAACTTTTTTTTATGTAAAAATGCTGAAAGTTTTCTGTGACAAGTAGGTCTAGGGGACATATTATACAATTTGTACAGTATAAAAATCATTATGCCTATAGGAAGTCCCCATAAAACATGGAAACTAGTGTGTGTGTTTGTGTGTGTTGTTAAGGTGCATGCTGTGTTCTACCATTACACAGGATTTTGATTTGAAAATGACTAAAAATACAGATTACAGAACAACAGTAAACAATCTGTAACAAATAACAGTAAGCATCAAAATTTTTTAATTTGTTGTTTTATGTGTGTGTGTGTGTGTGGTATAGAGTTGAGTACTGTATGTTGTTAACACAATGTTTGTGTTGTTGTATGCTTGTGTGTTTGAGTGCAGTGAAGTGCTGAGTACGTAATGTGTGGTGTTGTATGCTTGTTGACTTGCATGTGTGAGTTGTGCAATGTTCTGTGGAATTAAAATGCATTTGCAGTATTAACAAGACACTTAACAAGTATTTAAAAAATAATTCAACATCTTGTTATTCAAAGTTACCCCTTATTTACACTGCACACGTCTGTGGCATGTAACAGCTTAGACTAGGTTTTGCTCCATCCTCCACATGGTGCCAACTCATGCCAGAAGCATTTCAGAAGCGAAGCGACAGGATTTGTGAGACCATGTGATTTGCTTGTCCTGTCCTGTCCTGTTTTTTTTTTTTTTTTTTTGTGTGTGTGTGTGTGTGTGTGTGTGTGTGTGTGTTTGTGTAAGTGTGTTCTAATATGGTTGGTTAAATGTTTGTTTTGTCTGGTTTAATTCTGTTCATTACATTTATACAACTCCTGCAATTAAACTCCATGCTTTGTCCTTTTCCTGTAAAAAGGATTTATGGTGTCATATAACAATGTGTGTTTTTCAACTTCGAGGATGAAACTCTCGTCATCCATTTTTAGTCTCCTTGCAAGGATAGTGATATGAAATACGATCCGGAGTCTGCACAGGGTGTTTATTTAGAAACTGATCGGATTTTGTGACTTTTATTTTGTATTTTCTGTGCATCAAAAATAGACTAGGCACCTATCTTTAGTGAAGTGGTGCAGAAATCCGCTTCTTAAATGTGCCGTGGCACAGTTTGTGTAACACAAGCATTGACTAGAGTGGCTGTGATCAGCCCCGGTGGCCGCATTGCAGACGTGTGCAGTGTAAGGGGTTAGAAGTTTTGCAAGTCAGGTCAAGCAGGATTTTCTCAAAAAAAAAAAAAAAAAAAAAAAAATATATATATATATATATATATATATATATATATATATATATATATATATATATATATATATATATATATCAAATGTATACCTCAGTGGCTTGGGTTAACATGCATTGCAAGACTGGACAATCCTATTAGAAACTTAACACATTTCAAGAAAGAACTGGCATCTGGAGAGCCCCCTTGTAGGGTCTTCTTGGGCTATTTCCTGATCATTGTCCTATAACACAAAATAATAAAATGCATATTGTGCTTTTTTGGTTGTTTGTTCATTAAGGGGGTAAAAACACAAAAAGTCAACAACATATGTCAGGCTCAACTTTAAAACATGTATAAAGCTCACTGATGGATACATCCAAGCAGTCATTAATCTAAATCATTCAAAGTACCAACCGAACAAACAAACTTTTATTTTATTTAAGATTAGTCATTGCATTTTCTAATTTGCATTTCCCACTTAATAAAAAAGTAATTTCAAAATGAACGACACAAAATTTTACCATATTTACTCACCTGGTAATGTGGTAATGTGCAATCAGATTGTCAGTGTTCTCTGATAGGAAGACAATCAGGCTGTGATCCTGGGTACAAACAGAAATAGAAATTCATGTTAATATTAAAAATAAAATAAGTGAACATCTAAGATTTAAATGCTAAAATAAGTAAGCAGAATTTTAAGTAAACATCAGTGGACTAAACTGTATGATTTCAGTAACGTTATACACGAATTATTATCAAAGATAAAGTTAATCAGTCAAGCGCAGTAAGTGTTATTTTTCTGTTTTGTGTTCATTAACATTAATGAGAATACACAGATTTAATATACTTACAGACATTCAGACATTCGCCATGTCGTATAGACGCTGTGTGTTTCACTGTGAAAGTGAAACTACTTTGTTTGGCCTTCCAAATATCCGCTTCGTCATGCCTGGGGCTGATCCGTGCTGGTCGCTGAGGAAATACATCAGCTTTGCACTGTGGATCGCTGAATCGGCTTTCACCGTGGACGAAGCAGAGTCCAGCCCGGGGTCGTCACATGTGGTTGCTGCAAGCCCAAGGTACGCTCCTCCGTAGAATCCACCTGCCGCACCTTTCTCAAGCCGCCCACCTCTGCTCACTCAATCCGGCTGCGGCTCACTTTAGGCCTCCAGCCTTCATTCACTCAAGGCCACGGTGTGTGATGCAGTTTCGTTGAGAAAGTGAAACTACTTTGTTTTTTGCCTTCTAAAAGAAGATACGACTAGAAATCATGTTTATATCATGTTTATAATGGGTTTTATGTTTATGTCTCGTCGCTCCGGCCAGACAAGGCATCACAATATGTAAAGAGGCGTAACATTTCCTTCACACGCTTGAGGCATTCGGCCAATCACAACGCGCTGGATAGCTGGCCAATCACAGCACACCTTGCTTTTCAGAGCGATAAGCCTTGTGAAAATCAACACGTTTCAGAAGTTGGGGCATAGAGGAGAAACAATAATGTACAGTATGTGGAAAATAATGTTTTTTTTAACCTTAAACTGCATAAACACATTTCATTACACCAAATACACAAAATAATGGTCTTTTTAGCAGCATCATATGACCCCTTTAACTTCTATATTCAGGATATATTATAAAGAAAAGCTCTGCTTAATGTTTACTTACCTTCACCATGGATGAGCAGTCCTCTTCTGAGATCTGATTTTCTAAAATGGCCACAACAAATTGCGGCCATTCAAATTAAAAATTAATCCAATTTGTCACGTGGTATCTGCTTGGGTCCTAAGAAAATTGTGTTAATTTGACAATTTCTTTTATTGTTGACTTCACTCAAAATTACTTGTTGTGTTTCTTTATTAATTAAAGTAAACCATAAACTCAGTACTGTATGTTATGTAACATTTGTAGCTTTAAATTAAGTAATGTGCAAATCTGAATTTTTTAAGTAAAATCTGTTTATTTTATTGAGCCATATTTGCTGAGGGCAGACATCTGCTTGGGTCCTAACAAATTGTTAATTTGACTATTTTTTTTTTTTTTTTATTATTATTGTTGACTTTACTCAATATTACAGGTGCATCTCAATAAAGTAGAATGTCTTGGAAAAGTTAATTTATTTCAGTAATTCAACTCAAATTGTAAAACTTGTGTATTTAATACATTCAATGCACACAGACTGAAGTAGTTTAAGTCTTTGGTTCTTTTAATTGTGATGATTTTGGCTCACATTTAACAAAAACCCACCAATTCACTATCTCAACAAATTAAAATACTTCATAAGTCCAATAAAAAAAAACATTTTTAGTGAATTGTTGGCCTTCTGGAAAATATGTTCATTTATTGTACATGTACTCAATACTTGGTAGGGGCTCCTTTTGCTTTAATTACTGCATCAATTAGGCGTGGCATGGAGTTGATCAGTTTGTGGCACTGCTGAGGTGGTATGGAAGCCCAGGTTTCTTTGAAAGTGGCCTTCAGCTCATCTGCATTTCTGGTCTCTTGTTTCTCGTTTTCCTCTTGACAATACCCCATAGATTCTCTATGGGGTTCAGGTCTGGTGAGTTTGCTGGCCAGTCAAGCACACCAACACCATGGTCATTTAACCAACTTTTGGTGCTTTTGGCAGTGTGGGCAGGTGCCAAATCATGCTGGAAAATGAAATCAGCTTCAAAAAGCTGGTCAGCAGAAGGAAGCATGAAGTGCTCCAAAATTCCTTGGTAAACGGGTGCAGTGACTTTGGTTTTCAAAAAAACACAATGGACCAACACCAGCAGATGACATTGCACCCCAAATCATCACAAACTGTGGAAACTTAACACTGGACTTCAAGCAACTTGGGCTATGAGCTTCTCCACCCTTCCTCCAGACTCTAGGACCTTGATTTCCAAATGAAATACCAAAACTTGCTCTCATCTAAAAAGAGGTCTTTGCGCCACTGGGCAATTTTGAGTATCAAATATTGCTGCCCACATAATTTTGTGTTTAGTAGTATCAGTGTATGTTATTTATGAATATTAAATATGTTTTGTTACTTTGCTTGCTTTGTTTATTTATTTAGTTAGTTAGTTTGTCAGTTAATTAGTTTTGTTATTTAATTTAATGTATTTATTTTTTTCTGTTATATCTTGAACTTGCACTCTTTTATGTCACCATGAAAATAAACTTTTTACACCCTGAAGACTACTACTGTATGTTGTACTGAATTTTCCTTCCCCTAGGAGGCCAGTAAACATGAGTAAAGTAAAGCAAAGCAAGTTTTCAGCTGCATGTTTTTTTTCTCTCTCTCTGCAGTAAGACTTTTCAAGTTGTGAGCCTGGAGAAATTGTTTTTAAAATTAAAATGCTATCTACAAAGCAGGATAAGGCAAAATATATGGAAAAGCCTAGACCTCAAGATCAGTCTAAACCGTAGAGCTAAGGTAAAATTTTATCTGGGTAGACCACAGACCCACCATGCCAAAGTCTCTCTCCATCACGCACACTGGATCTGTCTTGGGGCAGACAAGACTGGCATCCAGCATGATGGATCCACATCTGAGGTCTTTATAAGCAACAGGCAGGTCAAGGAAAAAAGTTCCAATTCTTCTTAGCCCAGCAGTCTCAGTGCTTCCGAGTCCGGTTGTCCCAAGTCAAATTCGGAGGTCATCCCTCTTTGTCTATGGCTAAAGCTCTTCCCGAGGTAGCAGCAACCGCTACAGCCCCTCCCAAGGTGGTGGCAACCACTACAATTCTTTCTAAAACATCTACTGGCTATGTTATGACTACGAAGTCTGTTCTGTCTGTTCCCAATGTCATGGTTATGGAGGCCATTCACAAACTCTTGTGCCTCAGTGGTTTTGTGGTTTGCCATGACCCTATGATCTCCAGTGGTCATCTGCCCTGCATGGACTTCGAATTTCTGCTCTGCCATGGGCTTGTAATATTGTGTGGTCTTCTGCTTAGCTGAGATGGTCATACCCTCCACCATCTCCATTTGGTGGTCTCCATCACCACTGGCTACACCATAGTCACACGACCCTTCATGTGGGTTGCCTCTGCTTCATGATTTAGGTCCACCCCTGTTCCATGGTCCAGGCCTGCCACTGCTTCACAGTCTATCATTGCTCCAAGAATCAGGCCCGCTATTAATCCATGGTCCAGGGCTGCCACTGTTTCATGGCCCAGATCTGCCAATGCTCCATGGTCCAGGTCCACCAATGCTCCACAGTCTGCCATTGTTCCACAGTCCAGGCCCCCACTGCCCCACTGTCCAGGCCTGTCAATGCTTCATGGCATAGGTCAGCCAGTGCTCTGCAGTCTGCCATTGCTCCATGGTCTCCGTAGGAAGTGCGCATCTGGATAATCAATATTGACAACTGACTTATATTACCTCACCCGTGGGATCTGTTTCACGAGCACAGGGACATGGTGCTCAGGCATCTCAGTCAT